>NC_056727.1:1077483587-1077531087 GCF_019279795.1 Protopterus annectens | reverse complement strand
TGTCTGTATAATACTAACAAACCTTGCACAGCTGCATGGTACCTTAACCCTGTGATGTGTATGTGTAATACTAACACACCAAACACAGCTGCATGGTACCTTAACCCTGTGATGTGTCTGTGTAATACTAACACACCAAACACAGCTGCATGGTACCTTAGACCTCCAGGAAATCTGGACTGAACTGACTCTAGACTCCTGTTTGCTTTTTGTTCAACTTTTAGAAATTATGCAGTAAATTACTACTGAAATGCACACAACTGTTCACTATTTACAAATTAAAAATCATTTAGAAAAATGTTTATTTTCATTGGTTAATATTTCTTCTGAGTGGCATGTTTCATTCTCACTTGGTGATACAGACTAAGGCTGTTTAAAAGGGACACATATTTATCTGCTAAAATAAGGACTCTCAATCTCAAAGGAAACAGGCATAAGATGTACAGGCAAGCAGGGTAGAAAATAATTATATGAGTCAACAAATTGCAGATATTTTTGTACAGTTGTCAGATGAATAGGTTTGATCACACTCATAATAAGAAACGGTATGAAAAATGTAAGTCTTTTCTACAATGCTAACATCTGAAATGTGTTTCAAAGATGTATAAACTTTCTTAATACTGAGTGCTATTGACCTGAATGTGACTACGAAGAGTGCTTCAGTAAGACATCGGAAAAGATTCAAAATGCTTTAATAGTTTTTATAACTCTTTTCTCTATTCAAGTTTCACTCCAGCATACCTCTTAACCTCTTAGAGCAGAAACATCTGGGAAAAGTCAAGAATAATGAGGGAACAAAGGCCCCAAAATTAGGACAAATTTAAAAAATGTTCTTTAGAAACTTATTTTTTCTAGTTTGTGGATGGAAGTTTCATTGTTGTGGTTATTATTTCTAGTTTGTGGATGGATTTTTTGTTTTTATCGATTTTGTTGCTGTGGTTATTTTTTCAAACTTAAAATGTTGATAGAATAATAGGTTTTATAATACCATGCAATTTCCTGAAGGATATGAAATCTAAAAGTCCAACATCTGTCATTTAAAGACTTCTATACTTGATGATTTGCCTGTAAATCACACATTTTGTGAGGAACAGACCAAGAATATGAAGCACATCTGGACAATTGTGAGGTATGCACTCCAGTCAGAACTACTCAAACTGGTTATGAAATGTATATTCTATTCTGTTATCATGAATAGAATCAAGTCCAGTGGACAGCTAACTGATGTTTTTCTTTTTTGTATATAAGTGTAATTGTATACAGTTGAAGATTGCCTAGCTCCCACAAATGCAGCTATTAGAAGCTTACTACATGCCAAAATGTGTAAAAAGTTGTACAGTGCATAGTTACAGTTTAATAGCATTCAAGCATTATATTGTGCATTGAACACAGTTTATCTGTGTATTATAGTTCTAGAGAAAATTCTAGTTCTTTCTGTCTCCTGGTAAGGAGATCCAACTTTGTACATGTATAGGTTCATAGGTAGATACTAGGCTATCTGCCCTAGGGAATTTATAAGCCTAGCCAGGGTGTATTTGGCTTCCGCCTCCCTATTAGATTAGCCTACTGTGCCTCTGTAAAGTAGGTCACAGAAGGTACCCTTTTAAGATTAGTTTACTGTGCCTCTGTTTAGCACGGACACAGGAGAGATCACAGGGGTGAATTTGCAATTTCCCATCCACGCGTCCAAATTTCGCTTGAAGAGGTTCAGCGAGGGGCTATGTCTAACATGAACTGGGATTCTATTCCAGAGTGAGGGGAGCCTTTGGGAAATTAATCTGTCCCTCCAGCATGTCCTATTTATTTTTGTGCTGAGGTTTAGGTCCCTGGAGCATGTAGCTCTAAGGGACTTGGATTTTTTGAGGTGGAGCATGTCCATTAATTCTGGGTTTGACATGGCTTTGTACGTCAGGCATAGATCGCCTCTGAGTAGGCGGTAAGCAACTGAGTAGAGCTGGAGTTTCTTTAGTTGAGCTGCATAGGACATCTGTTTGTAGCCCATGATCCTCTTGGTGAGGAACTTTTGGGGTCTCTCCAGTTGCTGCTGGTGTCGGGTAAGGTACATCCCAAAAGGGGCATTGTATTCAATTATGGGCCTGATGAGTGATGAGTAGAGGGGCACAATGACCTCTCTTGATCTAGATGCAAACCCTTTCATGATAAGGTGGGCTATATAGAAGATCTTTCTAACCACTTTGGCAACATGATTGTCAAAGGAGAGATTAGTATCTACGTTGGTCCCCAAATCTCTAATTACTTCTTCCGTACTTAATGGATTACCACCTATGTGGTAATTTGTGGGCACCTTGTTTTTCCCAAAGAGGATGACTATGCACTTTTTAGCATTTAGCTTGAGGCCATGGCTCTGGCACCAAGCATCCGTCTCTCTGAGACCCTTTTGGAGGATGCTTGTGTCAGCTGGAGATTCGATTATGGCCCCCAGTTTGCAGTCATCTGCGAACTTTGTCAGCCATAATCCCCCCCCCCATGTTAGCCTGAACTTCAGAGAAGTATATACCGAACAAGAGAGGTCCCAGATCTGAGCCCTGTGGGACACCACTTGTAACTGGTTTGGATTCGGACATGGCACCTGCGATTCTGACCATGTGGGTTCTATCTCTGAGCCAGTTTGCAACCCATCTTGTGATATAGGGGTTGATATTTAAGCTGGTAAGCTTATTTATGATGCCCGAGTGGGGTATTGTGTCGAAGGCTTTTGCGAGGTCCAGGTAGGCTGTGTGGACTACCTTGCCCTCATCTATGGCTTTGGTAACTGTTTCAAAGAAATCAACTAGGTTTAAGAGGCAAGATCTGCCCTTAACAAAGCCGAATTGGGTAGGGTCCAGTGTCTGGAGGCTCCCAATGTCTTTGTTTATGAGTTCCATGATAATACGCTCCATAGCTTTACAGACCAGACTAGTCAGGCTTATGGGGCGATGGTTTCCGGGGTCTGTTGTGGCACCACCTTTGTGGAGTGGGACCACTGTAGCTGTACGCCATTCTTTGGGTACATATCCTGTAGTAAGGCTAAGTTTGAACAGTGACTTAATGTGAGGGTTCAGTTCTTCTTGGAGCTCATGTAAGATACAGCCTGGGACACCGTCCGGTCCCATAGATGCTGTGTTTTTTGCTTTGGAGAGGGCAACTTTCACCTGTGCATCTGTGATGTCAGGGAGGTTACATTCAGTTGGGATAGGCATTTGCTCCTTTGGGGGGGAAGGGGGGGAGAAGTTTGCGCTGAATCTGTCTGCCAGGATGTTGGCTATGTCTGTAGGTTCAGTATATTTTGTACCATTATGCAGCAATTCAGAGCATATCTGGGAGTTTCCGCCCATGTTTCTGACATAACTAAAGAAGGCCTTGTGATTATCTTTAGTGTCTAGGGCAATTATTATTTCGAAACTTGCCTTTGATGATTTTATGAGGGATCGAAGTTTCTTGCTAATACTGATCAGAGATGCCTTCCCTTTTTGAGATTTTGCTCTGTCATGTAGTAGCTTCCTCCTTTTGTTGTATAGCTTATTTATGGTCGGGATCCACCAGACCGGTCTCCTGTTTTTGGAGGAGTGAGTCTTGGTTTTAGCACGATCCATGCATTCCTGCAGGTGTTCATAGAATGCATTTGTAAAGGATTCTGCGGATTGGGCTGTATTATCCTCTGGCCCAGGGGCTTTGAAGGATTCCACCTCAGTCCTGACAAGTGCAAAGTTGGCTTTGGAGAAATTCTTTACAGTGATTTCCTTGGCTGGGGTTGGGGATGGGATATGGATGTCCAGGGAAATTTGTTTATGGTCTGATCTTACCAATGAGGGGTTTACCTCTGGTGTGGAACATAGAGTCCCCATGTTGGTGATGGCCAGGTCCAATATGTTGTTCCCTCTTGTGGGAGTGGTGACCAGTTGTTCCATTGCATTAGAGTTTATAAATTCAAGGAACCGTTGGGCGAGGGTGTTTGGGCTTGAGTAGTTTTCCCAGTCAATGTTTGGGTAGTTGAAGTCACCCAATAACATAGTGTTTGGAGAGACCTTCATATTCTCCAGTGTTCTCAGGAATGCCAAGTGGGGTTCCTGAAATAGGGAGGGTGTTCTGAAGCAGGCTACAAACTGAAAGGCAGTTTTGCCCGCTGTTAGTTGCACATGGATGGTTTCCGATGCTTCGTGCAGCGCCACTAACCTGGAGGTGTAGGTATCTTTGATGAATATAGATACTACCCCTCCTTTTGTGCGTCGGTCCGAGTTTTGCGGCCAAAACGCATGGTATGAGTTATAACCTGGTAGTGCTGGGGTGCTCTCAGGAGTCTTGAACCAGGTTTCTGTTACTGCACAGACATCGATTTTCTCCATACTGAGGAGAGTCTCGAAAAGTGTGCATCTTGAGGTTTAGACTTCTGGCATTGAGTAGCATTACCTTTAGTTTTTTTATCTTTGGGTTGTCTATGGAGGTGGGTTTGTCCTTTGAGCCTTGCCTAAAAAAGGCACTATGGGGGTGGCAAGAGCCTTGGCCAGTATATGAAAGCCTAAGGATGACAGGTGCAAGCCGTCCCTAGCGAAGCAACGTGGCTTGTCGAGCATGTCATTCCAGGCTGACAGACACTGGATCCCCTTTGAATGACACCAATACTTTAGCCAATTGTTGAAACTGATCATTTTGTCTTTATACTGTGGCATCATTCTTGGTGAGGACAAGATGCTACTCAAGGTCAGGGACATACCAGTCTGGGCTACATGGTCAGAGAGCTCCTCTATGTCTCTTCATGTAGTCCAGGGAGGTACATCTCAGGTCATTCACACCAGCATGGACAATGACAGAGTCATACTTGTACTTGCTTTGGAGTGACCTGAGTGCTTGTGTTATGTGGCAGATCCTGGCACCCGACAAGCAGCTTACAGTGACCTTCTCCTTGTTCAGTCTGGTGAGTGGGGCATCAGTGTGCCGGACAATAGAGTCCCCTATAACAAGTGTATTTGGTGTGTTGTTTGGCCTTATGGGCTGTGACTATGAGGCACACTGATTTGGTGAGATATGTGATTTGTGGGTATTGTTGAGGGGTGGCTGTTGCTTGGATATCTGCTTAGGAGGTCTTTGCTGTTTAGGCAGATTTTTATTTAGAGCCTCCGAGTATGTTTTTGTGTGTTTATGTGTTGGGTATGCAGATGCAATAGGTCTGTGTGAGACTGGATTTGTGGTGTGGGTGGTTACCTTTTCCTCCTGACTGACTGTGCCAGTCTTGGGTTGAGAGAGCTCTGCCTCCAGTTTGGCTGTGTAACTGCATCTCTCACGTATTAAAGTTTGTTGGAAGGAGGAGAGGGTTGTCTGTGTACATAAGGCAACTGTAACATTGCCTCAAAATTCCCAGATTCACCAGCTGGACTGGAGAGTAACCTTGAAACTGACCCTTGGACATACCAGATTAGTATAGGGAACTGTTTTTTTACTGATCAGATTAGGGAAGGGAACTGATTTTTCACTTGACCAGGAAGGACCAATCGGGAGTCTAATACTTATGAGAAGTCAAGGAGGGTGTAGTGCTTTAGTTAGTTAGTGTTTCCTAATAAGAGCTGAGCACATGCAGTGCTTTAGAAAGAGAATAGAGTGATTACTTTGAGAGTTTGAACAGTTCTAAGGGAACAATTGAAGAGCAGACTTTGTGGAGCCTGGAATAGTTTAAACCTGTTTAGGCGGCGCTGCCCGACGCTGCTCAGTGCGCAAAACCGTGCACGAAGAGAGTTGTAGGGTTTTAAGGGAGAGAGAGATCAAGGAGTTTAGAATTTACCCAAAATGGCCAATAAAACTACAGCTTCTAGGTAGTAACTACTCCTCCAGGGACAGGCAGGCTGTTCAGTGTTAACCACTCCCACTGGTGAACACAGAGACTTCCCTTTAGCCCAAGCAAGCACTGGCCTTCTAGAAACTTCCAAACAGTTCAGAACAGCAAATCTGTAACTGAACTTTCTTAACTTTCAGAAAGTGGGAAAAAGCAAGATTTTTTTTTTTTTCATTTTGTTGTAGTTTAAGGGTAGCAGAGATACACAAGCAGCAAAATAATCACAACAGTGCAATAAATGACCCCACACTTGAGTGCTAGGCCAAAATCAGGTAAAATGCAGTTTTAGAGAAAAAAAAACGATTTTAAATTAAGTGCAACACAGGAAATGCAGTAAACAGGCTTTAGATATGTTCCAAGTACTGTTACTGTTACAGATATAAACTTTAGCAAGCCGGAAAATGCCAAAAAGTAGGCGGCAAAGCAGTAAAACATAACAAAAAATCAGAAGAAAATACTTAAAATCACAAAAGTGGCTCTTTTTCTTCTCTCAGCGTTTTCTCCTCTTGGTAGGTGCTTCAGCAACAACTAGCAAGCCTGAAAAGACGCCAAAACCATGAGGCAGCCTGGTTTTAAGAGAGAGAAAGAGATCAAGGAGTTTAGAATTGACCCAAAATGGCCAATAAAACTACAGCTTCTAGGTAGTAACCACTCCTCCAGGGACAGGATTCAGTGTTATTGTGGATTGTGGATATGTACTATATTGGTGTGGTTTCAAGAGCTTAGGAATCCCATAATGCATTAAAAGCAATGTGCCAGTTAGTATACAGCTGGGGATATGAAATTAAGTTAAGTGTCTTGCTGTAATTTTGTGAGTTATTAATGTTACAGTTTTACTTCATATGCCACTTTGTACTGCCATAGGTGCATATTATAATATTCCTCAACCTCTTTTCCCCATAATTTGCATACTGCTGAAGTTGCCATGCAATTTTTGTTGAAAGTACAAAAGACCTTTTTCCACACTTTGCTGGAGCTTTGATTGACCCCTGTTTTGAAATGTTTTCATTTTTATCTTTGAGAGTTTTCTAGCTCTTTCAAGTCGTGGTAAAACAGTAAACAGAATTTTAATAATTCAAGACAATTCCAAAAAATAAGCTCTTTCATTAGTTAAATTACCAGACTTCATCAGATAAAATACATCATATACTCCCTTTCCTTTTATAACACATTCAATTTAACCTTCAATTACTCAACTAATCAGCTCTTAAGGGAACAGAACAGTAAAAATATTAATACAAGAGAACCAGGTCATTAAATAAATGTAAGTACATGCAAAATATAACCTTATATAACAATTCATAATGTAAAAACTGTTTATAAAAACTGTTTTTAAATAATTGTTTCCTTGTTTATAATATCCCTCATTTTAATACTAATACACTATTCGTTGCAATTTTATCATGTATTCCAGGCTACGGAATGCCATGTAATCAAGTATTATAAACAGTTTTTACAGTATGAATTGTTATATAAGGTTATATTTTGTATGTATTTATATTTAATGACCGGGTTCTCTTATATTATATTATTATCTTGTATTAAATTTTTTTTACTGTCTTATACCCTTAAGAGCTGATTAGTTGAGTAATTGAAGGTCTAACTGAATGTATTATAAAAGGAAAGGGTGTGTATGATGTATTTTATCTGATTAAGTCTGGTACTTTTTCTGATGAAAGCACTTATTTTTTGGAATTGTCTTGAATTATTAAAAGTCCATTTACTGCTTGACCGTGGCTCAACAGCAGTTTTTATTTTAGGTTTGTGACCATAGTGTGCCAAAAAATATTTTGTTGGTTATTGTCAAGCTCTTTGCCAGTGGAATAAGTATTATTTGTAACAGGGTTGCTTTGGCATGGTTGGAAAACACCTGACATGGTAGTTCCTTCCTCACTTCATTCATAGATGATTATGAAATCTTTTCTAGATGTTGGTGAAGTTTCTGAAAATATGCTTTAAATGGCAGTGCTACTGACTTGTGCTTTAAAGCAGTTAGAATAAAGAGTGCTCTGTAAGTAATATTCTATGACTACATTGTGTTGTAAAGTTTCTGAAAAATGTAGTGGACTTCACTAAATTTGGATATGCAGTCATTAGAACCCTGCACATTACAACGTTTGTCAACTTTTATGAGTGCCCAGTTTTAATTGACAGGTTTGGAGCTTTTTGCATATTCTTTCTTCACGGTGCTGATAGTATGATAAAACTTGTCTGGCTGATATCCTCAGGGTTGCAGAATGATGTGCTTTAACCAAATAGGCTTTCGCCATGACATCACATCCTTTTAAACATTTTTGATTTCAATTAATACACATAAATATACACAATAATTAAATACATTTCTAATTTAAAGTCTCACAACTTATAAATACAATTGTATAAATTAAAATTTAAACAATCACCTATATTGCATAAATATTATAACTATCTTTAATAATAAGAAGCTACTAGTTTATTATGTAGGCTTACTAAGTCTCTTCCCTTTTAAGATAGGTTTAATAGGTACCCTATCATTTAGGCCAGGTGGACAATCAGCCCTAAGTCTGATGATCCACTTGGCCTCATTCTGTTCAGTTTTATTCCAGGTATCACCTCTCCGAATGGTAGGATGATAAACCTGGATAACTAAGAATTTAAACTGGTGCTCAGTTGAAGTATCAAGTACATGTTTTGAGAGTGCATTCTTTACAGATTTAGTTCTTATATTATATAAATGCTCCCTAATTCTGTCCTTTAGCCGCCTGTCGGTTTTGCCTACATAAAATGCAGGACAAGAACCGCAGGTGGCCAAATAAACTACATGTTGTGAGTTACAATCAGCTGAACAAGAAAAATTATAATAATAATGTGTGACAGGGTGTATAAAACTGGCATTTTTATCAAATCACAAAAATTACATCTCTGGCATGGCATGGTACTAGATTTGTACATATAATTAATGTGAGATCTGGATTCAAACCGTCCAGAATTACATAACATTCTATACAGATTCATTCTGTTCTTATATATAAAGTTAGGTGTATCACCCACCACTTTAGAGATGTTAGGGTCTACCTTCAAAATATCCCAATACTTAAAATAAACATCCTTAATTTGATTGACATCCTGAGTATAATAAATGCAGGCTTTGGTTGTATAGTCACCAAATGCTACACGTCTATTCTCGTTGTATATCTGTATATCCTGTTCTCTTCTAGTATAATATGGCAAAGCTCTGTTGTCTCTAAGTTGATCTACGGATGAAATATTCTCTTTGATTTCATCAAAATAATATGATCTCTCTTTCAAATGTTCACTAAGTTTCTGAATTTCCTTCCTATAACCAGCCTCAGTAGGATTCATGTGGGACGCTCTCATGGCTTGCCCTTTAATTATGTTTTTAAATATATAGTTAGGATGCATACTGGTTCTATGTAAAAGGGCATTCCTATAACATGTTTTCCTGTGTACCCCCGTATTTAGTAATCCATTGGGTAACCTTTCTATAAATACATCCAAATATGAAATAAGATTTTTGGAGGCTGTCATAGTGAATTTTAAATAATTAGTGAGGGAATTCATATGCTGCAAGAAATCACATAATTCATTATATCCAGAGCTCCATATCAAAAACAAATCATCTACAAATTGGGCATAGAATTTAACATGTAACTTGTAACTTTCTAATTTGAACAATTGTAGATTCTCCCAATCTGCCATAACTAGTTTGGCATAGCTATTGGCACAAGATGTGCCCATAGCTACGCCATCCTTCTGAATATATATCTGATTATCAAATGTGAATATATTATGATACAGAACAATTTCCATGAGTTTACACAAAGTATCCACTTGATAGTTTGTCATATGTTGGTGAACTAACATACATCTGCGAATACCCTCTATGCCTTGTAAGTTAGGTATGGTGGTGAATAAAGATTGTACATCGAGAGTAACTAACCAAAAATCATTAGTAATAGGTACATCTTTCATTTCCTCATATAACATAATGAGGAATTGTTTAGTGTCTCTTAAAATGTACACATAATCTTCTACTATGGGTCGCAATTTCGATTCCAAATATAATGAGATGGGTTCAGTAACCCAGCCACTATAGGTCGCATGGGCGGACAGTTGGGATCCTTATGAATTTTCGGGACGCTCTGAATACATTGTATCAGGAGTTCATCTACTATACAAAAATTAAGTAAATAGTCATCTATCCTGCCCTCACCATGATATTCATGTAGGAGTTTAGACGTTTCATTAATGATTTTATCAACTTGTTTCTGGCTAATTTTTTGATAAAACTGTATATCACTCAACATATCATTCATGTTTGATATATATTGTTGAGTATCCATAATTACAGTCAAACCTCCTTTGTCGGCAGGTCTGATTACTATGCTGGTATCATTTCTTAAGTCCCTTAGAGCCAATCTCATTCCATGGTTTAAATTGCCATACCATTTCTTATTTCTATTATTGTTATATACCTTGTGTAATTCCTCTTCAACCAGTTTGGAAAAGGCTTCTATTAATGGATGGTTGTTAGAAATATAAGTACTCAGTTTTCTAAATGGGTGGACAACATTGGTGGTGGATGTACTACTAAAATCTAATTTTAATTGTATGTTCCTAACAAATAATTTTAGATCTAAAATAGAATCTGTAATTTCACTTTTGTTTGAGGGTATAAAGCCCTTTTTCCAATAATAAAGTTTCATTCTTAGTTAAAACCCGGTGTGATATGTTCCATATTAATGATTCACTGTTTTCTCTCATATCTTCTTTAAAGTTGGAACTATATTTTCTTCTTCGTTTAGCCTTCGTTTTTGCCTCCCTCTGCTCATAGGGCAGTCCCGCCCCCCTTTTCGGTTCTCGGAAATAGGGAAAGGGACCATTCCTTGGGGGCTATCAGAGATTCCTTCAGTATTAATGTTAGTTTTTCTTTTTACTACTTCAAAATATGTACTAACTTTGGGAGTTATGTGTGTATCAGGAACTTTATTAGAATCACACAATTGATTGCATTTGTTATCAGTTATTAGATCCCTATGATCATCGTCTGTTGCTTCTAAAGTAACTACAGGTGTAGAAAAATCATTAGCAATAGGTACATCTTTCATTTCCTCATATAACATAATGAGGAATTGGTTGAAGAAGAATTACACAAGGTATATAACAATAATAGAAATAAGAAATGGTATGGCAATTTAAACCATGGAATGAGATTGGCTCTAAGGGACTTAAGAAATGATACCAGCATAGTAATCAGACCTGCCGACAAAGGAGGTTTGACTGTAATTATGGATACTCAACAATATATAACAAACATGAATGATATGTGGAGTGATATACAGTTTTATCAAAAAATTAGCCAGAAACAAGTTGATAAAATCATTAATGAAACGTCTAAACTCCTACATGAATATCATGGTGAGGGCAGGATAGATGACTGTTTACTTAATTTTTGTATAGTAGATAAACCCCTGATACCATGTATTCAGGGCATCCCAAAAATTCACAAGGATCCCAACTGTCCACCCATGCAACCTATAGTGGCTGGGCGGGGTTGGGTTACTGAACCCATCTCATTGTATTTTTAATCGAAATTGCGACCCATAGTAGAAGAGTATGTATACATTTTAAGAGACACTAAACAATTCCTCATTATGTTATATGAGGAAATGAAAGATGTACCTATTACTAATGATTTTTGGTTAGTTACTCTCGATGTACAATCTTTATTCACCACCATACCTAACTTACAAGGTATAGAGGGTATTCGCAGATGTATGTTAGTTCACCAACATATGACAAACTATCAAGTGGATACTTTGTGTAAACTCATGGAAATTGTTCTGTATCATAATATATTCACATTTGATAATCAGATATATATTCAGAAGGATGGCGTAGCTGTGGGCACATCTTGCGCCAATAGCTACACCAACCTAGTTATGGCAGATTGGGAGAAACAACAATTGTTCAAATTAGAAAGTTACAAGTTACATGTTAAATTCTATGCCTGATTTGTAGATGATTTGTTTTTGATATGGAGCTCAGGATATAATGAATTATGTGATTTCCTGCAGCATATGAATTCCCTCACTAATTATTTAAAATTCATTATGACAGCCTCCAAAAATCTTATTTCATATTTGGATGTATTTATAGAAAGGTTACCCAATGGATTACTAAATACGGGGGTACATAGGAAAACATGTTATAGGAATGCCCTTTTACATAGAACTAGTATGCATCCTAACTATATATTTAAAAACATAATTAAAGGACAAGCCATGAGAGCGTCCTGCATAAATCCTACTGAGGCTGGTTATAGGAAGGAAATTCAGAAACCTAGTGAACATTTGAAAGAGAGATCATATTATTTTGATGAAATCAAAGAGAATATTTCATCCGTAGATCAACTTAGAGACAACAGAGCTTTGCCATATTATACTAGAAGAGAACAGGATATACAGATATACAACGAGAATAGACGTGTCGCGTTTGGTGACTATACAACCAAAGCCTGCATTTATTATACTCAGGATGTCAATCAAATTGAGGATGTTTATTTTAAATATTGGGATATTTTGAAGGTAGACCCTAAAATCTCTAAAGTGGTGGGTGATATACCTAACTTTATATATAAGAACAGAATGAATCTGTATAGAATGTTATATAATTCTGGACGGTTTGAATCCAGATCTCACATTAATTATATGTACAAATCTAGTACCATGCCATGTCAGAGATGTAATTTTTGTGATTTCGTTGATACAAATGCCAGTTTTATACACCCTGTCACACATTATTATTATAATTTTTCTTGTTCAGCTGATTGTAACTCACACCATGTAGTTTATTTGGCCACCTGCGGTTCTTGTCCTGCATTTTACGTAGGCAAAACCGACAGGCGGCTAAAGGACAGAATTAGGGAGAATTTATATAATATAAGAACTAAATCTGTAAAGAATGCACTCTCAAAACATGTACTTGATACTTCAACTGAGCACCATTTTAAATTCTTAGTTATCCAGATTTATCATCCTACCATTCGGAGAGGTGATACCTGGAATAAAACTGAACAGAATGAGGCCAAGTGGATCATCAGACTTAGGGATGATTGTCCAACTGGCCTAAATGATAGGGTACCTATTAAACCTATCTTAAAAGGGAAGAGACTTAGTAAGCCTACATAATAAACTAGTAGCTTCTTATTATTAAAGATATTTATAATATTTATGCAATATAGGTGATTGTTTAAATTTTAATTTATACAATTGTATTTATAAGTTGTGAGATTTTAAATTAGAAATGTATTTAATTATTGTGTATATTTATGTGTATTAATTGAAATCAAAAATTTTTAAAAGGATGTGATGTCATGGCGAAAGCCTATAAATACTGGTATTTTATTTGAATGTTAACGGCCTGAGGAAGCCTTTTAGGTGAAAGTGCTTGCCATTAGTCATCATGATGCTATCCAGTTGCATTGTTGTTGTACAGTTTTAATAAATATCTGCTTGGACTTTTATCGTATTACATGAGGATTATTTCGGATGCTTGGATTGAACACCTTGGATTTATAATAGAATTGCGTCTATTCTCAGCCCATTCATCTCCTTTGTATTTATATATTTTCAGTTATTGGAGGTACACGACCTTTACAGCTATTTTGTTTTTCATTTTTGGCAAATATGTTCATGTTTATTTTCATTATTTCCATGTTCTTGAAAAAGAACTGAGCTGCTTAAAGACTGCAAGTGTCATTTTGAACAGTGTAATGGATGCAACTCGATCTTGAGTCATCTGTTTAAAGTAGTTTCTAGACATCTTTATGAACTTGTGATGACATTTCAGAATCTACATAGGCAGCCACAGTCAACACTCCACTTCTTTCTAGTTGGTCTTCATTTGTAACAAGTTCAGGATGGTACTGACATCTTTTTGGGTGCTGCCAAAGTTATTTTCAATCAAAAAGCCCTTTGCAATATTCATTTATACAGTCTTCATCTCATTTCTTTCTTTTTGGGGGATTTAATAACCGTTTTCCTTTATCACTGCTTTTTTGCCATGTAAAACAGTTTCATTATTCCCTAAGTGCTCAAGCTTTTTCTTTCTTTGTTTTGACACACTAAAATGACTCAGTACCTTAGCTATGTGGCATTGCTGTTTTATAGGAATTGCAAGAAGCCTGGCAAATATTGCTTGAGGCTTTCCACATACAAAACAATAATAGTGTATCTCATTGTTCTTAGTTTGCCCACTCACAGTTTTACGTGGGCTACAAGGCATCTCAGGCCAACTTCTGGACTGCTGATAATTACTTTCTATCTGGTACTCTATGGAACCATGTTTCTCACTTTGTAGAAAAGTATTTAGGTTTTGTTCAGAAAAAAGGAACACAATTGTTAACAGACTTTCCAGGTATTGCTAAAAAATACTTAATCTATTTTCAAGGAATTGTACCATTATTTTCATGAGAGAGAGAGAGATTTCTTCTGAATCATTTTTACTTTCAAGGAACATGATTTGTGCTTTGTGCCAATCTTGGCAGCAAGCTAAAACAGAATGAAAAAAAAATAGTTGCACAGAGATATCTTGTAAAGACTGATTATCCTTAATACCTCTAAAGCAGCAATATTGCCATTATGAAAAAGACATTTTCAGAAGTACTGAAAATGTTAGCATTTTATCTGTAATAGTCAAAAGAAATTAAGCATGGATAATCACTTTTTGCAATATACTCTGATCCATTTTATTGCTATACGTGGGGCATTACCTTATCTGCATTTCTCCAAATGCTTCTACATCTTGTATAAATATGTATATGGAACACTAAAAGTAGGGGAAAACAAATCACTGGTTAAATCCCAGGTGCAGTACTGTTAAATTAATTGTTAACCTATTGCAATCCACTTCATAGCTACATCAGAATTTAAACTAAAAAGGATTCAAATAAAGTTTAAACTGTCCCTAGAGTTTAAAAGGCTGGCAGTTGGCCCAGAGATACACAGTATGAGGATTAGACTTGTAAATAGCAACACAGCCCTACTTTTGCCATTTGAAAGCTTTCCTTAGTCATATAGCTACAATTTTTATCACTACAGAGCAACACTTCTACAGTCAGCTGTAGAGCATTAAAACATAAATTTCAGTATTTATGAAAATACAGTGGCATGTGATAAATCTCCAGTGATCATAAATTCAAAGAATGCCTCATCTATTTTTTCACTAAAAGTCTTATTTGTAAACTGTGCTAGTTGTTTGACTTAAAGGTCACAAAAACAATGCACAACACCTTAACAATCTCCCTGTGCAGAAATACGACTAAAACCTTTGTAAAGATTAATTATTTAACTATTGCTATATTATGTTTACATGCTTAGTTTGTTTATTTGTGTCTTTCAATGATTAACATAAACATCCAGAACCACTGTAATGTCTTATTACCACAACGAGTGTAAATATGTGTACAAATCTAACATTTGCACAGTTCTTTTACTCTGAATTTTCAAAAGCAGAAATGCATGCTATCTTTGTTAACACTGATTTCTCCATGTAATATATGGCATACAGCTACATATTAATTATATTGCAATGAACAGACTCTTTTGAAGCACTTTCAGATAGATGGGACACAAACTTGCAGAAAAAGGAACTGGCTTAGTAGTGCAATAACATGCTTTCTAATTACATTATTGACAACTATGGTTTAGCCAATATTCTGGAAATGTAGGGTGGGCCATGATGCGAGAAATTACCTCTAATGGCTGTCTTGGGTTTTCTGGGGGAAGGTTAGGGGACTAACCTCTGCAGTGTGAATGATTTGGAATGCTCCACTAACTGGTCCTTACACCCTGAGGAAAGGAATCGGTAGAATATAGATGATATTTACTGATACCTAAGTTTAGCAGGGACACCAAAAATGGTGAAATGGAAATAATCATAAACAGACATTGAGTAGAATGTACAAACTCCTAACCAGGGCAAAGTATGTTTTTTTCAGTAAGTTTATTATTCTGGTTATGATTATTTTATTGTGTAATCAGAATACTTCTTTGAAGCTCTGAGTTTTCAAATTCACAAGATCTGCATTTCCTTACAAGGTAGGTGGATCTGTCCTTGTGACAATAATCTTTATTCCTTTAACCACTACCTTAGACCTGTAATGAAGCTGGACCAAGCAGTAAGCAGGGTCTAAAAAGAAGGAAAGCAAAAACACACACACACACACACACACACACACACACACACACACACACACACACACACACACACACACACACACACACACACACACACACACACACACACACACACACACACACACACACACACACGTTGACTATCAAACTCTGAGGTATCCACCTCATTAAAAGTGCCTGTTTTTATAAAGCAGGCAGTCTTTATTCTCTGTCATCTATTTGCGTAATATTAGCACCTTTCACAAATCTGCACAGCATCTCAGATGAGCAGTGAATTCATACCGAACAGACTTTAAACTTATGTCAGAGTCTTTTGAAATACTTTTAGACAGATAAATAATAGAAATACAGAAATCAAAAAAGTTCCTAAGTGTAAGAAACCACTACCTAGGAAAACATAGCATATGTTTATCTTAGTCAATGCAGTGTTGTAACTAGCAAATGTTTCAATATGATTTGAAATAAAGTATTACTCAGCAGGGAGACCAAAAATAGGAACATGCAAGTAATCTAAGTGGACATTAACTTGTTGCAGTGTGATAGGATTTCCATGGTCATCAGAAACTGAGGCTGTTTTATGGCTGTGCATTTAGGGCACTAAATATTTCCTAAATTAAGGAATCTAGTTCTGAATGCACAAGAGAGGAATACAGGTAAATAGCCTGTAAGATAATTCAGTGGTGATCAATGTAAATAAATATGAAATTTAAAAATCAATGTGAAATGATCTGAGTGAGTGAGCTAAAGTATTCTTTGAGCAGCTTTCATGTGCATAGATTTGATGTCTATGGAAATATGAGTAAATATGACACGTACGCCTTTTCAATAATCTTTAGAAATCTGAAAATCTAAATATCTTTTATATGGGTGACTGTGCTAACATAATAGTCAGTCACAAATTTCTTGTAATATAAAGGAAAAAAAAATCAGGGTTATGGTTTAAAGCTACTAGACAAAAGACGTGACAAAGATGTTTAATGTGAGCTCTTGATGTTGACATAAGGTTTTCTCCTATGCTTCTTGCAGAGTATACAGCCCCGTACAAAAGGAAGTTGTCATACACTAGCACAGAAACAAATGCTGACTATCAAACCTTGAGAATTCTGGGTTACTTTAAACTAAGCTGGTCTGACTGACTATACAAAACCAGGCCCATAACAACGGGGACAGCTCCTTTTCTACTATTTTTGAGAGTACTTCTGATGAATGTAAACACCATTTTGCACTTTAGTAGTCTTTTGGCTAGCACTCAAGAAGCTAGTTTTACTCTTATGAGAGAAAAGTAAACTGCCTTTGTTCTGAATGTCTGATTGCTTGAGGCCACTTAGCAGAAATTGTTTTGATTGGACACTGTCTGTTTGTGCTATATTCATACCTCTCAACCTCTTAGAGCAAGACATCTGGACAGAGCCATAAATAAAAGTGGGACAAAGGCCCAGAAATAGGGAAAAATTTAAATATTGCTCTTAGAAACTTAGAAAATTGATAGAATAGCAGGATTGCATTAGCATGAATTTTCTGAAATACATGAAGTCTGAAACTTATATGCCTGTCATTATTTTCAGACTTCATTGTTTAATGATTTACCATTAATTTGCCAGAAAACCACAATTTTATGAAAAATGGACCAAAAATATGAGGCCATAATCTGGACATTTTGTGAAAATCTGCACAGTTGAGAGGTATGGGTTGCTTTAAGTTGATCTGGGTCTGCTCCTGCTTTGACCTTTGAACTATTGGACTGATGAGAAAACCAGGCCATTAATAACTTGGATAAGCTGCTCTATGCACAGCACCATGTTTTTAGTTTTAACTTATAGAGTTCAGTGATAATGTGCCTATTGTACCCTGGAATTATTTCTAGTTTTCTCCAAGTCTTGCACAGTTATTACAGGAGGTGCTTCCTGCTACAGTGCTACCCTATTATTGTGTGGTTCTACTGCAGAGTGTGTATCACAGATCCATATAATACCCAGATGCTGCTATGAAAATACAGACACACTGAATATATTGCTAAATTGTTACATTATACCTGTTGCTGCCAAACCAGTGTAAATATTTTTTTACAAATCACATTTATCCATCGCCTCCTAACCAATGATAACTTTGTTTCTAAATTATCTTACAAATTGTTTCTGCTCTGTGCTTGTAACCCATTCCTACCATCACACTAATGTAATACTGTGTGGTATCTGTGCCTATCTTGTCTTCAGCATAAATATTGTGTGTCTTATTAGCCAATCACCTCCTGATGATCCACTGAGTGACATCTGTGTCTGCTATTTCACTGGTGTTTAATATTGTACTATACTGTTCTTGAATTATATTGTTTTTAATATTGCCCTTTTCACTTCTGGGTACTATTAGTCCTATATTCCTAATAAAACATTTTTCACATGTTGGTCCTTTATGAATTATGATCTTACTTGTTTAGCTGCACACCTTATACATTGTTTTTACTACTATTGCATTAAATTATCAGCCCTTGTTAAACATTGTGTTTGCTGTTAGTGCATTAAGGTAACAGCAAAGTCAAATAAAATCTACCTTAACCATTAAGGCATCAGTCAAATTCATTTAAACCTACTTTAACTACAACCTTTTCAAGCCATTTGGACAATATGAAAGTCAGTTTATTTTTTGCCCCTTCTGTAACTAGCCTTTTAGCATTGTATATTTTTAGGCAGTGCAGCAACTGCTTAATGTAACCACTTAATATGAGATGATAACATTTGTAACAGCTGTAAATATCTATATGGCTTGGAGGACACCTTCACACTCAAGCAAATAATCAGTAAGCTTCAAACAACCCCACACCACCTCTGCATGCATGAATCAAACCTACACACAATGAGACTGTTAAAAAAATACTCCTTAAACCTCCTAGAATTAGGACAAGAAAGCCAATGCCTCAAACCAATACCACAACACTACCACTCTTACTCAACACACATAATATAAAGTAAGAAATTATAGGGAGTCATAAGGTTGCAGATCCTGAACCATCTACTTCCCCTAAATCTGAAAACAGAAATGGAAAGTTCTTATTTGTTCACTCTGTTGTTAAGCACACATTTTTACACTCAGTGGGCTGGAAAAGAATAGAATAACAGTCAGCTGTCTTTCTAGTGTCATGCCTATGACATTGCAAAAGTCCCCAAACTCCTCAGACAAGGAAAATATGACTATAACCCTAATAGTGGCCCATGTGGGTAGGAATGATTTGAGGAATTCAAAATGGAGGTCCATACCGAGAGACATGGTGGATCTTGCTATGCATGTGAGAAATTCAGAGAAGACTCTGATCCTGAGTAGAATTCTATCATCATCCATTGTGATGCTGAAATTCAAAGAAAAGATAACTGGCTTTAATACTTGGCTAAGTGGCTGGGATCCTTCTACAGTGGCCCAGTATGTCTCATCTTGGGGTGAAATGAATTACAGGCCTATGTGCTTCACAAGGGATGACCTGCGTCTTTTGTGTCATGGATTATGCATACTGGCTAAATTGTTTTTTTTGCCCATATGGGAGTTTTTTTGGCAAAGTCCATTTTCTGGACATTCTAACATAGCAAATTACTGGATACCAGCCCTGATCATATCCAGGTTACTCTTCTTAAAGGCAGAAGTCTACATATTAAGTTGCCTGATTTCAGGCTCTCCTGTGACTTAAACACATCCATATTTGTGCCATAACAGAGATGTGGTTTCACTGCAAAGATAGCCTTCCCTCTATGCCATGATTCAACAACCATCAACCTCAGATTCATAGGTATCAGTGGAGGATTATAAGTATTTATCAGAGACCCCATTCTCTCTGGGCAGACTCCACCATGACCCTCAAACAGAAGTCCAAAATCACTTTAAACATGATAAAGTATGACTTCCTAGTTTGTTATAGATCACCTTCCATTTCCCCTGCTGATCATGAAAACTTTCTAAATGTGCTAGCTCAATAACTGGAAGGCATACTTCACCGATGGTAATCATTCCTAGTGATTCACTAACCTAATTAATGCAAACTGCTCACCAGGGGACCTAATACTCTAGATCATGTTTTAACAAGCATAACACCCTTCTGTATCCCACCTACTGTAACCACATTCCTGGTCAAATCCAATCCCAAATAAATGTTCTTCTTTACCAAAACCACAACTGCCTCCTTAGTAAACACCTTTAAGTTCCAGGACTATGAAAAGTAAACCTTTTTAACTCCATAATGAGTTTTTGAAATTCCATCACATTACCTCCACCTCCTATGCAGCAGGCATCTATACCTTAGAATTTTACTCACCTTTACTAAGATGTACTGACCAAGCAATCCCTAATATGATTGAATATAATGAAAAGTATAAAAATATACCAAAATCACCATCTATCTACTTAAAAAAACTTATGATGAAACAAAATAAAAAGTACTGTATGCTTGCAACAAATTGCAGTCGGTCAGCTTAAAGTAATCCACTGTGAAAATCACTAAAGAGATTAAACACACAATTGGGAAGTCAAAGCCAAACACAAACCAAAAATAGAAGCAGAAATTAAGGATAATCACAAATCATTCTTCAGCTATATCAGGAAACTAAGAAACATCACCCAAGAATACTGTGAGCTAATCCACAATGATAATATCTACCCTGACCCAAAGGATAATACCAACAAATCAGCAGATATATTGTTTTAATTTATTATTTAGGTCCTTTTACATGCCCCTAGTTGACAATTATTTACTAAGCTTTGCTTTTATCGATCCGATCTGCCACTCCGGATACTATTGTCTAGGTGAGCTCTCCCTGACAAAGGGATGAGGAATAGGGAGTTGTGAGTGTGCAGCCAGCATCCTCCCAGTAAAGGACATCGGAGGTAGGTTGGAAAGAGGAAGTGGAGTCTCTTGGATGGAAGGTGGAGTGAAGCTGAAATTAGCAGCATGATACACACTGTTCTGCATGCCAGGGACTTTTCCCAAGTCCTACCCACACTGTGCTGACTTCATGTTAAGAAGCTGGATCTGGCAATGAGGAGTGCCATCTGAGCCTATATTTGCCCTTGGCTCTAGGATGACCTTGCCTTTTTGGTCCTCCCACAAGTCCAACCAAGTGGTCACTTGAAGTTTTGGCTTCCACCAAGGCTCAAAGAATGATGTTTCTACATTAGCACAGCCTCTACCCCTATGATATGCACAACCATCCTCCCTGCAAGCTCTGACAAACACCTACGTCAAGTCACTAAATAAAACTGGGTCACCTGGGCTATACTCAGGGTTTCATCCATTTATGTCAGTAGGCTGGCATACCTGATGATAAATTTAGTCTTAATTTCATCCTTGATACAGTTATAGAAATTCCACAAATCCCTCAGTCATAACACTCTCCAAGGATTTCCATGGATCAAGTCTCAGCCATTCCCTCCATAGCCAAAAATTAGCACATCCATGGGTCATGAAAATATTCCTGGATGTCTAATCACTATTATCGAATACAGCATATCAGAACCTTTCCTAACCTTTTTCAGCCTAAACCTCTCCACTGATAAGTTCATAGAAATTGGAAGATGGTCATTATTATGCCCTTACACAAAGGCAGCATTACCTCTGACCACTGTAACAACAGACCCATTAGTCCAAATAGTCTAATTTGCAAAGACATGGATTGCATCACATCAGTCTTTATAAACTTAGAAAAACTTATTGTTATGGATCTTCACACTTTGGCTTCAACAAGAGTAACTCATGTGTATTCAAGTTAGTAAACTGCTTCAAACTCATAAGAAAACTGTAAGTGTATTCATTTTATTGCCCAGAGGGCTTAGAAACCAGAGTCCTGAGCTTTAAGTGACTGTATAAATTTGGAACATTTGCGCAGCTCTTGGATCATTCCCATAGAGCTCAGCAACATTTGCCATCCTTGGTTGTGCCTCTGAAGTGATTTTCTTGCATCAAGTGCCATCCAAGCAAATGCTAAGTACTTGTATTTTAAAAATCACACCCTCCAGAGGTGATTTAAGTGATCAGCTGCTGATTTTTTGTTTGATTCCTGCATTTATCAGCATTTAAAACTGAAATGACTTAATTTGCTCAGACTGACTTACTGTTGTCCAATTAACTTGAAATTGCCTTGTGTAGGTACTAGATAGTTTGCTCAAGTTGTTTTGTGGTAGCATACACTGTCTAACAATATTTTTGTGTTTTTATATTAGAGGACTAGGATAACCCATCTAGTGGCAGTAGGTGATGACATGGCCTCTCTGACTTTGGAAACACATAAGAAAGCTGTAAGTGTAGTTGTATTATTGACCAGAGGGCTTAGAAGCCAGTTTCCTGTGCCTTAAGTGCCTGTATAAATTTGGCACATTTACATGCATTGCTTATTGCACAGCAGTAGTTAGTAGTGCCGTGTTAAGACACAGACACCTGAAAACAAATTTTCTCTATAAAACTACCTCTGAAACTGTACCGGTGACTTGGTGAGTGTAGGGCAACTACTTTGTGTGTTTAGGTAGAACAGAGCAGCTAGTTTTCACACTGGCAAACACACACTGCCCTTGAATTTAATATTATATAGGCTAGTCTAGTCTCCAGTCCCAAAATCTCTCTTAATCAGTCCACTATTAACCCTTTGTACACTGCACCCTTGTAGCTTACCTGACATCATGGATATGCACTTTCTCAATTTCTCTGCAGACAGGTTGGTGGATATAGGCATCTCAAGACAATATAATAATTGTCTAATGTTCACTGACAGCCATTTAATCCTCAAAGAAAGAAGCACAGTATGAGAAATGTGTATACACAATGTATCCAGAGGCAAAACTCTCACATACAAGCACTCAGAATAACAATCTGGATGTCAGAGACACACACACCACACCTACCAAACACAGTATGCACCCCAGATATAGATCTACTGTGTGTGTGGTAGGTGTAGCATACACACAGTACGCACCCCACTCATAGACCTACTGTGTGCAGTAGGTGTAGCACACACAGTAAGGTCCCCACTCATAGACCTACTGTGTGTGTGGTAGGTGTAACATACACAGTACGCACCCCACTCCTACATCTACTATGTGTTCTAGGTGTAGGACCCATAGTATGCACCCCACTCATAGGCCTACTGTGTGTGGTAGGTGTAGCACACACATTATGCACCCCACTCATAGACCTACTTAGGGCGAGTATCAGATTATTGAATTACAGTTTACTGAAACTCACATGGCTGAAAAATTTGACCGAAAAGCACTTTGACTCAGTTCCCATTTGACTGAATACATGTCACTGAATCACAAATGACAGAAAAGTGTAGAAGTGCATATACATTATGTTTTGGTGTTATTTCTGAGGACATGATTTGCTATGGAAGTGAGTATAGAAGATTATGTGTGGTCCGGAAGTGCTCCCTGTCATGTCACTCCCTCCCCCCACCAAATTTATTGATGTTTGTGTGGCCAACTGATTCACTGTGCTTTGTGCTTTTTCTTTTCTTCATGGCTGTATGACTGTTGAGTTAGTATATATAATTAAGGGCTGTGGGAGGTGCTCGGGTGCTTGCCCCCTGCAAAAACAGTTTTGTGGTATATTGTGTTATATGTAGAATGCTTTCTATGATGCGTGATTCAGTGAAATGAGTATTCATTCAAACTGATATTCAGTCAAATCAAATTTCAAAGTGCTTTTCAGTCAATTATTTTCCAGCCTGGTGAATTTCAATGAACTATGCTACAATGACTTGATAGACATCTGACCATATCTCTCAACTGTCCAGATATTTGCCTCATATTTTTGGTCTGTTTCTCATATAATTTCTTGTTTTCTGACAAATAACTGACAATTGAAGTCAATAAATAATAACAATCATTTGAGTCACTAAATAATAACAATCATTTGAGTTTCAGATTTCATTTCCTTTAGAAAGAGCATTACTAACACAGCATATTTTATTCTAGCAACTTTCTAAGTTTCTAAGAGACATATTTAAAATCTGTCTCTAGTTTTGAGCTTCTGTGCCCCCAGTGTTTCTGGCTTTTTCCAGATATCTTATGCTATGAGGTTGAGAGGTATCCACCTGACCTACTTATGCTAAAGCACTTAAATGTAATCTTCCCAAACCCCAAAAACCTCCCAGACATTCCACCTGCATAAATTATCCTCAGCAAACGTGAAAGCACTCAGCAGTAACACCACCTAATGCTGCACATACAGCCACAACCAGTGATTGAGCCTCAACTACCAAACCCATTAAAGCAAGCCAATACACTACCCGGACTTTAGTCATAGGGGACTCCAATGTACGACATACTTGACTTCGTTGTATGCCATTCTGATGCCCTGCTCACCAGCCTGAACAAGGAGAAAATAAAGGTCAGTTACCTTTCAGGACATGGATCTGCCACGTTATGCACACACTCAAGTCATTGCACAACAGGTACCAGTAAGATGCAGTCATAGTCCGTGTAGGTGTAAATGACCTGAGATGCACCTCACTAGAGTATATGAAGAGAGATATTATATATATATATATATATATATATATATATCTGTGCCTCTTTCTCTCTCTCTCTCTCTCTCTCTCTCTCTCTCTATATATATATATATAGTTCCCCTTTATAATCTCAAAATACTGAAATTTCGAATTTCAGTATCCCGAGATCATAAAGGTGAATTTTTAAACTAGCGAAAGTGTATGATTACAAATTCGAATATCTCGGATTCACGGTTATGGCTTTAAGCTTTGTTACGTCTGGTGTTTCCTGTGGATGGTGTATGGGGTTGTGTGTGGATTTATGTGTGATTTAAGGTAAGTGAGTGTTTTGTAAGGGTTTTGGGTGGGAGTTTGAATGTATGTGAGTGTGTTTGTAAGTTGCACGTGTGGGTTAGGGTTGGCAGGTGAAAGTATGAGTGTGTAAGTGTTGGATGTGTTGGTGTATGTATATATGTGATGTGTGTGTCTGTGTGGGAGGGACTGTGGAATGTCTGGGTGTGAGTTTGCTGTGTTTTCCTGTTTGTGTGATCTCGGAGTTAGTATATATAAGTAGGGGGGTGGGGGGCACAGCCCTCCACATGGGGGGAACAGGGTGGTTTGCCCCCCTGCTTATATGTAGTGTAGGTGTGTTGGTTTGTGTTGTTGTGTTTGTGTATGTATTGTGGGTAGGATAGTGTATGTGTTGTGTGGTGTGTATATGTTCGCGATTTTGTATTTCTCGGTTTTGTGGTTTTGAGATTTTGAACGTTCGCCTTTATGGTTTAGAGATACTGAAATTCGATATTTCAGTATTTTGAGGTTATAATGGGGAACCATACAAATATATATATATATATATATATATATATATATATATATATATATATATATAAAAATGTATGTGTGTGTGTACTCTCTCTCTCTCCATATATATTTATATATATATATATATATATATATATATATATATATATATATATATATATATATATATATATATATATATATATATATATATATATATATATATATATATATATATATATATATATATATATATATATATATATATATATATATATATATATATATATATATATATATATATATATATATATATATATATATATATATATATATATATATATATATATATATATATATATATGTGTGTGTGTGTGTGTGTGTGTGTGTGTGTGTGTGTGTGTGTGTGTGTGTGTGTATCAAAGTTCAACATGATGATGTTTTAACCACTGTGTTGGCTGGCCCAAATAATCCATTTGGTAATGCTGGTTTGTGTTCTCAGAGAGTAGAAGAACCTAGCCTTTCAGAATTTTTCCTTAAAGTAGAAAAAGACTTAATCAAACTAAAGAGACTGCAATGGGACATTTTGTTCTTTAAGAGCAGCATTGATGTTAAAAGGGTGCCTAAGGGGTTACGCATCACTAAGATGCTGATTGGTGAAGATCTGCCTAAAGAATTAATAGGTGGAGTGAGTTAAGCCAAAAAAACGGCATGGAGTATATGGGCATCCTATGGACTTTTATAAACAGAAATCCCATGAGCTTAATGAGAGCATCAAAGTATTTTTTTTCAATTAAAAGAATTAACCACTACGGAAAACTTTGATGCTAAATTTTGTCTCATTCAGGACAAGTTGATTAAAGAGAATGACATTCTTAACTAAGGAAGCAGAAGAAGTTTGAAAGGGATCATAATGATTATGAAAAGGGAACTGCTCAGCTGTCTTCTGAATCTACTGGTACTCACACAGTGGAAATACATGATTCTAGTGAAGTCCAGTGGAAACCGGAAGAGCAGGTAGTTTCTCGTGGAGATTTGAAGGTCTGAAAGATTAGCTGAAAAGTGAATTAACAAAGCAAGTGATAGTATTATGTCTGATAATAGTAACATCAGATCGAATGTAGTTCCGTATGGACGACCAAAACAGGGTTTTCAGCTGATAGACCTTTATCAAGATACAGGCATAGGACAGCATTCGTGGTCTCAAGTAGTTTCAGTGCCAGTAACTGCAATGGCTACTAGAGGGAAGATGGAGAAACAGTCCAAAGGTTACAACAACCAGAAGCGGAGAGACAGAAAAAGAGCAACAGAAATTAAAAAGTACTGCTTTTGACTATCAGTTCAAGATAGTCAATTTGTCTCACAGATGTTTAAATTTTATTGAATTATCTATTCTTCTCAAAGGTTGGACATTTGTACCATTAGCTAGGGCTGACTTGTGTGATGTCACTAATAGCTTGCGTGATTATGTGATAAAGTTAAATTTTAATTTTTTTTCAACAAAATTCAGTATATTTTTTGTAATAAAGATGTTATTTTTAAACTGTGTAATTTCAATCCTCCCTTAAAGCCTGGGCTAGAGATGTTTCTTTCTGTTACTGAAAGACAGATATGTGAAACTTTGGCTAAAAAAACTCAGTTTTGTTTTTTAATTTGACTAAGGAAGAAAATGAGGGATTTCATAATTCAGAAATGGATGGTAGTATTTTGATTATGAAAGTCAACAAAAGTAATTTTCTAGTAGTTTTGAACAAACTGTTTTATATACATAAAATGAAACGTTAAGTGATACTAATTTTTACAAAAAGGTAAGTTTTTCTTATATCAAATCTTGTTTTAGTTTTATAGATTCTCTTATTTATGAATGGCTATGTGAGGAGGGGGTTGATAGTAAAACAGCTTGTGTTTTATCCTAAACTAATCCAAAAATGAGTAAGATGTTCGTTTACCTAAAGTCCACAAATCTTTTGATAATCCACCTTGTAAGTCAATAGTGACTAGTGAAGGAAGTAAAATTGAAGCTGTGGCCATTTTTGTGGACAAGTACTTGCAGAAAGTGGTGGTGAGATGTGAATCTTTTATTAGAGATACTTTTGCTTTTGTAGAAGCAATTAAAAAGTTGAATATTTTAGATACTGATTATCTTGTAACAATGGATGTTCAGTCTTTACATAAAGTGATTCCTAACGATATAGGTATGGAATATGTGAGAATAGAAATGTCACATTCTAATCTTTATTCTACAGATTTAGTAACCTTAATCATGAAAATGTTGGATATTATTTTATCTGATTTTTTTTAATGTAATGCAGGTCTTTTTTCAACAAGTAAATGGCATAGCTATGGGTGCAGCCATGGTGCCCAACTAGATCAATGTCTTCATGACAAGATGGGAGAAAGAATTTATTATGAAAAGTGAGTTTTATGAACATATAGTTTACTATGGGTATTTTATTGATGATCTTTTTTGATATGGAGAGGTGAGAGGGATTGTTTGTTAGGTTTTTTACTTATGCCAATTCAAGTTTTTTTAAAGTTTACTTTTAATATTGACTCTTATAGGTTACAGTTTTTAGATGTTGAGGTTTTTAAAGATTCTCATAAACTAAAATCTAAGCCATATAAGAAATAAGTGCAACGTAATGCTTATTTGGATATAATAGTATGCATCCTATGTTAATTAAACATAGTATTGTAAATGGGCAGTTATTGGTGAGCAGTTTAACAGATAATGAAGAAATGTTTCTTAATGGGGCTGAATCTTTATGTTACAAGTTTAAAACTAAAGGTTACCCATGTTATTCAGTGGATGAAAAGTTCAGGGAAGTGTATACTGATTGGAAGAATAACATTATTAGTAATAAAGCTGTTAATAAAAATATAGATAAATATAATATGGAAATGTTGTTACAGTATTCGGTTGGCACCAAACAGATAAATACATTATTATAACCAATTAGAAGATGCTAAATAGTTTTCCTGAGACTAAACATGGGATAGGAGGTGCCCCTATTTTTGTTTATAAAAGGGGTAGAAATTTTAAGGACATCTTTCCGTCCAGGTTAAATTTTAAACATATTGGTTTTAGTTTGAATAAAAATGGAACTTTTAAATGCTATGACTGCAAATCATGTGCATACCGTGATACTAATACTGAACAGCTAATTATTAATGGGGTGAATATTTCTGCAAAATGCTCTTTTACTTGTTGATCCAAGTTTGTAGTTTATTTATCAGTTTGCTCTTTGTGCCCCGCATATTATGTAGGTCGGACTCAAACAGAATTATCTTTTAGAATTCAAGAGCATATTCATGCTATGGAGAAAAAAGACTTAAGTAATGTATGGGCTAAGCATTTCAATGTTACTGAATGTAAAGGTATTCCTAAAGTTTTGGTTTTATGACAAATATTTGATTTTACAAATAGGTTTGATGCAGAAGAACATTTGGATTGGTGTGAATATTGTTGGCAGTTGAAATTAGATGCCAGCCATCTTCCGGGTCTTAATAACAAAGAAAATTTTAAAGTGCTCCTTAAAGAGAAGAAAATTAAAGCACTGAATTTTTTGATTGGTTAATTGTTTTAATTATGTAATGATTTTTGTTTTTAAAAGTGTCTGTTTTGAAGTTTTAACTCAGTCTGAAGAAGTCTTATATGAACAAAAGCAGCACTTACTGAGTTAAGATCTGAATAAAGAATTTAGTGTTTATTATTTTTTGCATGGTTGTTTCATCTGTGTGTGTGTGTGTGTGTGTGTGTGTGTGTGTGTGTGTGTGTGTGTGTGTGTGTGTATATATATATATATATATATATATATATATATATATATGATGAGAAGGGCACCGCCTCAGGGGCATAAACATCACTTGTAGTTCTAGAGAAATATCTCTCCATATCTAGAACACATTTGTTGTTAATAGATAAAAAATAAGTGGAAGTAAAGAAACAGCAACAACAACACATACCTCAGGAGTAAATACTGCTGTTAACAGTAGTAAAAAAAAAATGATAGTTTGCACTTTTGTAATAACCGTGAATAAGAAAGTCTTAAATATTTCTGCCGTGTTTACAAGAAATACATAATGTTTGAGGCAGAACATTTTTGTAGATGTATCCCTACAAACAGACTCAAGTCTCTTAGAGAAAGCAACAATTTCTATTCAGAAAGTATGCTAAATCCCACAGCAAAGTGGTAAGTATCCTTCTTCTCCTGAAACTCAGACTCTTGTAAAAGATAATCATTATAAGTAAAACTTCTCTGAAGATGGGAGAAGTTTGCACTTTGTTTTTTTTTCAGATATTTTTATTTTTCTTCTTCTCTTGTATTGTATGCATGTTACAATATGCAAGATACAACACAAGCATAATATTTTAAGAATAATTCAGACATATTTAGGTAAAACATGTATCAAGAGGATTTGCAGTGTTACAACAAAAAAAAAACGCTGATAACATCCTGTACACACTATGTACAAAACAGTGCTACAGACAGTCAATCAGTTAGCATAATTTTTTAATACGGATACATACGGAGAACAGAAGTGACACAAAGATCATGAGGGTGAGTGCTTTTGTACCATTTTCCATTTAATAATCACAATAATTTGTCATTCCACATTCAGTTAATCTTTCAAAATATGATCCAGAAGAAGACTCCACCATTTTAGGAAATAGGAATGCTTACTTTGGTTTTCAATATATATGTATGTGCCGATATATACTTTATTGCAATACTTCTGAAACCCTCCCATGATAGTTTGGTTTGATCTAGCCAGTTCTGGGTAATATACAATTTCACTAGAGAGAAGAGAGAAATTAGAATGTGTAGGTTAAACTTGGGTAATTTTTGAGAGATAATATGTAAAATTGCAAATTCCCAAGATAATGTGGATTGCTGATATCCCATCTTCTCTAGTCTAACTCTCTATGAGCACCATAATTTATAAGTGCATTTGCAGCTCCAGAAGATATGGAGTAAATCTACTATTTGTAACAGCATGGACAATTTGGAGAGACCTTTGAATTGAAGTTGTTAAATATTTCTGGGGTGAAATAAGTATTGGTGGTTATCATTAATTCAGCATATATGACCTTTTTGAAAGGGATTCATTTTAGTGTTGCTTCAACAGAATTAGATTTTTTGTTTTTCAGAGCATTCTTTGATCTTATCAATCCAGTAGAAGTTTGCACTTTGCGAATTTCCATTTTTTGTGTACACCTCTCACTAATGAAAAATACTAGTTCAAGATTAACTAATGGAAAAGAAAGCAGTTTAAGAATAACTGAATGACATTTCATTTTTGTTATTGTGTGTAAAATTTTGAATATCTCTGTGGAACTTCATTATCTCTGTGATTGTACTTCATTTGTCCTACAGGTATAGTATGTATTAAGGTTTGTAGGTTCATAGGTTCAGAGATACGTACCAGGCTATTATTCTGTGGGACTCCTTAGAAGTCTAGCCATACATTCCCATGAAGTTCTTAGCCATTTTATTTTAAGTGCTAATAACTCAGAGATGAGTAGAACATTTTCATGCTGTGCCTGTCCAAAAGGGACAAGGGTGCAAAACTGAGGTGAATTTGTGGTTATCCATCCATTTGTACTGATTACATCTGAATAGTGTAAGTGAACTACTTTGCTTTAAGTGGAGAGGAAGACACATCCCAAAGAAGTGGTATTCTCTGTGATACATATCTACCCTCCAACATGATCTATTTATGTTGCAAAAGAGACTGAAATCTCTTGAGAGGGTGTTTTTGTCCCCATCAGACCTGTGACTGTGCAGTAGGACTGCCAGGATAGGGTCTGTTAAGGGTCTGTAACTGAAAGAGAGAGACTGTACCTCAATAACTTGTATGACATGTAGAAGAGGGACAAGGCTTTGAGATGGTCTGCATAGCTTTTATGACTTAGGCCCTGATTTTTTTTTAGTAAGGAAGAATTGTGGGCATTTAAGTTGTGTAAATTGTTTAGAAAGGTACATACTGAAAGGGGCATTACACTCAATGACAGGCCTGATGAGTGCAGAATACAAATGAATGATCACATCCCTGGCGTGGATGCCATACCCTTAGTAATAAGCTGTGCAATGAAAAAGGGCTTTCTTCCAGTACTAGAGATGTAGTAATCAAAGGAAAGTTTGCTATTTATATAGATTTACATGTACCAAACTACTGGATTGGTTTTCTGGGGTAGGTTGCCAAAGTGATAGTTACAAGGGACATCTTGGTTGCTGAAAGATACTATTTTACATTTTTGGCATAAGATTTTGTCCATGGATTTGACACCAGCTATTGCTTCAGGAAAGGGCCTCTTGGAGGAACTTGTTTTTCTGGGGAGTTTAGCATGGGACCAGGTTCACAGTCATCTGCAAACTTGGACAGCCATAAACCCATAACAGTAGCTTTCATCTATGAGAAGTAAATGCCAAAGAGGAGTGGCCCAAGGACTGAACCTGGGATAAACTACTAGTGACAGGTGTTTTGGAGAAGATAGAGCAGCCTATCCTAATTTCTTGGGTTCTTATTATGTGTCTATTTGTTATCCAATGAGGTACATAGGGCTTAGCATTTAGCTGGAATAGTTTATCCATGATACCTGATTATAGGATGATGTCAAACACATTTACAAGGTCTAGATATGTGGTATGTACTGATTTACCCTCATCTATTGCTTCAGTAACCTTCTCAAAGAAGTCAGCCAGGCTAAGTAGGCAGAACTGCCGTTGCCAAATCCTAAATGGCTTGGATCAAGAGCTTGTATGTTACCTTTGTCCTTATTTATTAATTCCATAATGATCCTTTCCATAGTCTTACAGATGAGGCTGACCATACTTATGGATTTATAACTTCCTGGATCCATTGACACCCCACTTTTGTGCAAAGGGATGGCAATGGTCCTCCATTCATCTGACATATATATATATATATATATATATATATATATATATATATATATATATATATATATATATATAGGTCTACTTTGTTTCATGGAATCTCATTTGACTGAATTTCATTTCACCCCAACCACATCGCTGAAAACACAAATTACTGAAAACTCATTTCATTGAATCTCATTTCACTGAACTGAAGTTAGTATATATGGCACTGTGTAGAGTACTGTAAGGCAAATAAAAGGTATATGCCCTTTCCCCACTGTAGTGCAATCCTGGAGTTAGTATATATAGTTGGGGGGTAGGGGGCATAGCTCCCCCATTGGAAGGTGTGGAGAGCTTATCCCCCACTTAGTTTGAGTACATATTGTCTTCTGGAAAGAGTTAGTCATTGGTGTTGTAAGTATGCATGTCTATGGTTTAAAATGTATTGTTTTGAAGTTTTCGTTAAATATAATATAAAACAAACTAGGTGGGGGGCTATGCCCCCCACAGTTCCCACAGTAATTTGTGTTTTCAGCAATGAAGTCGGGGTGAAATGAAATTCAGTGAAATGAGATTCCATGAAACAAAGTAGACCCATACACACACACACACACACACACACACACACACACATATATATATATATATATATATATATATATATATATATACACACACACACACACACACACACACACACACACACACACACACACACACACACACACACATATGTTGTTGTTGTGTCTTTCGGCTTTTCCCGATTAGGGGTCACCACAGCGGAACTCCGGTCCGCTAATGATTGGCAGTAGATTTTTACGTGCCGAACGAAGGCACGCCCATTCACGCATGTCTCCAGACAGAAGACGCTCTAGCTGAGAATCAAATGGGACAGCGTCTTACTGTGAGGTGACAGCACTACCGCAGCACCATCACCACAGTACAGACACACACACATATGTATATATATATATATATATATATATATATATATATATATATATATATATATATATATAAAACCCCTTTGACTGACACAAGAAGGTAAGCTAATATCTGAAGTCTATAATCTTTTGTTCTTATTGTGGCATCTTTCTTGGTGAAGGTAAAACGCTGCTCAAGGCTTAGTTCATACTTGCCTTGGACACATATTCAAAGAGCTCCATCTGGTCAGTCCTCATATAGTCCATGAAGGTACATCTCATGTAATTTACACGCACATGTACTATGACTGTGTTTGATTTGTACTTGTGGTGCAGGGACTTGTGTGCCTTTGTGATGTAGCAAATCCTGGCACCTAATAGGCAAATGACCATGACCCACTGCTTGCAGAGCCAGGTGAGTCATGCAAAAGTGTGTCCCTCAATGGAGTAGCCTGTGACTAGGATGTTGGATTGGCTGAATGTTTACTTCTTGGCTTTTGAACTGATGTCACTCTTAAATGTATGTTTCAAGGTTGATACTGCCTATGTTGTGTGTTTCTGATGTTGCTGAAGGTTCTCATTTCAAAGGCTACATTTAGGTGGCCTACATGATTTAGGTAGGTTAATTTTAAGATCTCAATGTATGTAGGTATATATGTTTGGACTGATCTTTGTGTGATAGGTTTACTGTGGTGTTGTGTGGTACTGATAACCTACTTGTTAACTGTAGTGTCTTCATGCGAGTTTTTCTCCAATAGCATTATATCAACAAAGCCACCCCATATCTGTGCAACAGATACGGGGAGGCTTTTGTTATATATCATTTTCATTGTTGCAGCAGGATTAACATGGTCATCTTTTGCCATTGCATTTAAAGTTCTGTGCAATATTATGTTATCAGAAAGGATGACTAGGGCACATTTAATTTTCCCAGCAATTTGCCTCCTTCCTCAAAATAATATGTAGAAGACCTTTGCTTAGATGTATACTTTTTCTTCCTTTGCCTGCTTCAGATTTGCTTATCAGCTCTCCATAACACCAAACGTTAAAATCGACTCTGCTAAAATTCTAAGTAGCTATCACCCCCTGAACAGAATATTATAACATGATATTCACATTAGGGTCTCGAGCATTTTAAACATTGGTTTCCATCCACCTGCATTTTAAAATATTGTACAAATATTTCCTTACCTTTTTCTGCATTAACAAATTTGTTTTCAAACGCATCTTGGTCTTCTCCAGGATTTCTGCATTCTATTGCTCTGACCAAAAAAGAAAATTTATGTATCTAGAAAAATGAAGATAAAACAGTATTTTATAGAATAAAATAAATATGCATTATTAATGTAACCTGTTTATTATATAAATATTTCTTTATGTTATTTGTATCTATATGTGTGCATTCCTGTGTTTGCTCCCTTTGCTTAGCATTTGCATTTTTGTGTCCATATTGTCAGGCTTTTGGATAAGGTTTACCAATTCTCTGGTAGAAGCAGCGTGTAATTTTAAGGTGCTCTGCTGTTTTTTGCTTAAGTGTAAGCTTGTTTGTGCCTGTTAACCTGCATTTGAAGCTGCTCACAATGCTAATATATTAGCGAGCCTTACTTGAGGCGTCTGTTAAGCAGCATTAGACGCTGCACTCAACGCTAGTGTCTTGAGGTGTTTTAATGTTTGTCGTTAACAATATTTCATGATCCTAGTGCTTCCCCATTGCCTGCTATTTATTTTTTGCTTAGTGTAAGCTTGTTTGTGTCTGTTAAGCTGCATTGAAGCTGCTCAATGCTAATATACTAGCGAGCCTTATTGAGGCATCTGTTAAGCAGCATTAGACGCTGCACTCAACGCTATTGTCTTGGCGTGTTTTAATGATTGTCGTTGATCATAGTTCATGATCCCAGTGCTTCCCCATTGCCTAGGAACAGAAATTGTTCTCTGTATACTCAGAGATTACTTTTTTCTATCTGCTAACTCAGCTCCCAGCAATAGAAATCTCAGTGACCATTGATTTCAGTTAACAGCTTAACAATGTCTTTTTCCTGTAAGGCTCCTAATACTAAAACCTTAGCGACCATTGATTTTCAACCTACTACTGCCTTATTTAACTGCCGACACACCATTCTTAGCTCTAGAATCAAAGTGACCATTTGATTCATCAGTAAACTGCATAACAATGTATTTTTACCTATAGACACATCTTTTTACCTCTAATAACCTTAGCGACCATTTATTTTTGTAACCTGCAATTGCATAACAGTGTCTTTACCTGCAGCAATGACTTTTGTCTTAGAACCATAGCAACCATTGCCTTTAAACTTGCTAGTGCATAATCAGTGTCCATTTTCCACCTAACTGAAGTCAAAATACTATTGTCTGCTGTTTTAGCAACATAGTCTCTGTAGTATTATAGGCATTGCGTTTTTGCTGACTTGTATTTATATATTGCTATTCCCTAAGGCCTGCCTCAACTGATTGTCTTTATGTGTTTAACTGAATGTAATAACTGTTTTTTTTCATGTAGTTACTGCTTTGGATTATTCTCCCACCTAGGAATATTTGTTTTAATTATTGCTATTTGCACAACACAGTCTCTGACTGCTCTAAGCACCTGTAATCATATTACCTATCAATTGTTTGCATGTTGAATTGTTGTATGAAGTTTATCATAACTTGTGGAACTTCTACTGCACAACTCTTTCCACCTTTCATTTTTCTCTACCTCTCTGCTACATTATTCTCTCTCCCTCAGACTACACTTCTATCCTTTCTCCCTGTCTTGTCTCCTCTCACTCCACACTGTAAAACTCCATCCTCTACTCTGCATTCACTACTTCCTGCACTCTCCTCCTTCTTATTTTCCCCCTACCCCATGTTTTAACTGTTTGTTTTTTTTCACTCTTCTTTTCAGCCGCTCCCCAAGGTGTTTCCCCCTTCTTCACTGCCAGACAGAATATCCCTCCTTTCAAAGAGATGATGTCCGTGGACACTCTGCTTGATCTATATTAAGTTTACTGGGACCCTATCTCCCCAAGGAGACTCAGTGTATGTAATCTGCCTTACATATGTTTTCTAGCATCTACCTAACTTGAGCAGCATTCTGCCTTGGTGCGCGTGAAAGTGGCCTACCCCTGGTCATTGCACAGGCCCCCCTCAACCCCATCCTTGGTTTACAGTCTACTCCCCAAAATTACCTCTATCTAATCTCTATAAACCTGACTTCTCTGTGGAACCTCTTCTCCTCTGAGTGCACCTCCCTCCTTTGTCCACTAGGTGGCAGCATACTCCTAATAAAAAATCCAGCAATAATTCCCTCTCCACTTACTCTCTACTAACTTACTCTGCCTAGAAAGTGTCTCTGCCCTTCACTAAGAAATCTGTAATTTTATCTCCCCACACTTATATACTTGCTTTTAGAGATTTTCCACTAACTAAACATAAAGTACTAAGTTTTTTTTACTACAAAACAAAGTTTGTAACCATATACCTGCACCCCTGCAGTAGTTCTCCTTCTCCAGCCTCAGGTCACTGATTGTTTTTTGGGCCTTCCCACCTTCTTGGTCCTTCCCGCTCCATTCACCCTGCGGGTTCACTCCGCTCCCCTACCCTGCCCCCAATTCCCACACACCCCCAGTGGTTCTAAATTTATCCCCTGCCTACTAGTCCCACTCTCTTCACCAACCAATCAGGATACACCTTTCCCCCTCCCCTTCCTCCACCCTACCTACTTCTCTCCACCACACCCCCAACACACATAATATCTCATCACCCTCTCTTTCTATCTTTTCTGTCTCCAATTACCATGCTCAGCCTTCCTACCAAAGTCCTTCTCTTCTCATCCTTCCCCTTCCTTCTATTATCTCTGTACCAAATCACCTCCTATACTGATTTCCATTTACTCACTCCTCCTTTTACTCCCCAGCACCACCTTACATCCCACTTCCACAACATCTCAGCTTCTTTAGTTCCCTCCCACCTTCTCTTTCTCTTAAAAGTAAAACTTTTCCCTATCTCAAACAATAACTACAAACTTAAACCAAATCACTACCAGTCTCTTCTATCAAAATACAAAACTAATAAATGTATCCCCAATCCCACTTTCCTTCACTTAGCTGGCGATATATACCACAATCCAGGTCCAAACTTCTCTCCTACAAATCACCCATACACCAACAACAAATCCTCATAAAAACCTCACATTCCTCACTATCAACACCCAAAGCTTAAAAAATAAATTAACCCTCTTCCATGCCTGGCTCACTCACAACTCCCCTGACATAGCAGCCATCTCTGAAACCTGGCTAAAACCTCACATTAATGACTCTGAATTCTTACCTCCAGGATTTCATTCTCTCCGATCTGACTGCCCTAATAGAAGAGGTGGTGGAGTTGCTTTAATCTACTCCAACCTCTTGACTATAACCCCATACCCTAACCCCATCCCTTTTTTTCAATAATGCTGAACTAGTAATTGGCATACTAAAAATAAACAACCACAAAAGCATCTGCATTATTTCCCTCTATATTCCTCCTGGTAACAATACCAATACACTGAAGACATCCTCTCATGGTCCTCCTCCAATATTAAGCTAGAAACCTTCATTTTGGGAGATGTAAATATTGACTGGGGAAAAATCAGTAATCCTAATCCCTCCATAACTATCAACCTATTCAACTTCACTCAACTTACTAACTCCATTACTAGATCTAACAAAACTAATCCCCCTGGCATCATACTTGATTGGATCCTAGTATCTCATCCTAACAAAGTTATAAAATCTGGTGTCACTCCTGACCCATTAGAAGACCACTTCCCTGCCTTCTCCATTCGAGCCACTCCACCTCCCCACACTCTCACCACTACATTCAAACTCGTAACCTAACTAACTTTAATCCTACTTCTTTCTCTAACTCCCTTAAGATAACTAACTGGAACTCCCTTAAAACACTGCCATTAGATGAAGCCATTGACTATTTAAATTCTACATTCATAACTGTCCTTAACTCCCTAACTCCTATAAGAAGAAAAAGAGTTAAAACAAAAACCACCCCTTGGCTTACCAATGATACAAAAAAGATTATGCTACAAAGGGATAAAACCTGGAAAGCCTACCTTAAACACAAACAGTCAGAAATCTTCCTTAAGTTTAAGCAGTTAAGAAACCTTGCCAAAAAACTAGTCATTACAGATAAAAAGTCTTACTACATCAAACTACAAGAAAACCATGCAAGAAATCCCAAACAATTCTGGAATTCTATTAATTCCCTCCTTAGGCCAGGTACAAAAAACAACCCCTGTCTTGATACCAGCAAATCTGACCCAGAAATTGCCTCACTATTCAATTCCTTCTTCACCTCTTCCATCTCTGAGCTAACCAAGACTTTCACCAACAATAACCCTCCTCCCCTCCCTGCTCAATCTTCCCTTCCCTTCTCTCCCCCTCTTTTGAACTCAAACCTGTATCCACTGACCTAATAAAGAAACTGCTCTATAAACAAAAGCCTTGCTCCAATGCCCCTGACAGCATTCCATCCTTTTTCCTAAAAATAGCTTCTGACGCCATTGCTCTGCCTATCAGCATCCTAATTAATAGGTCTCTACTTGAATCCTATGTACCTAAACTATGGCACTCTGCTTTCATTCTTCCTCTCCATAAAGGTGGCAAAAATTGTAATGTCTCCAATTTCCGCCCCATAGCTATCCTCTCCCCTATATCCAAAATCCTTGAAAAATGCATTCACCTGCAGCTCTTGCCATTCCTTACCAAGCACCATCTACTCTCTCCTACCCAACATGGCTTCCGCCCAGGACACAGTACTAACACCGCCCTTCTCTCCTTCTTGCATTCTCTCAGTTCTGCACATGACTCCGGTAACATAGTATCCTCCATTCTAATAGACTTATCCAAAGCTTTTGACACCATCTCCCACACCCACCTTCTAAACCATCTCTCTAATCTCAGCCTTAGCCAAAAAACTCTTTCCTGGTTCTCCAGCTACTTTTCTAACAGGTCCCAAGCTGTGAAATGGGGCCAAGCCACCTCTACTTTCCTTCCTACCCCTACCGGAGTACCTCAAGGTTCCATACTTGGCCCGTAACTATTCAATATCTTTATTAACGACTTCCACAAAGCCATTCCCAACACCACAATTGTGCAATACGCTGACGATTTCACTTTAATCTGCTGCGCCTCTAACCTAACAGAGCTCCAAGCTCTAACAGAAAGTGGCTTTTCAACCACTGAAAACTGGATGCTCCAAAATCACCTCTCCCTAAATGCAAACAAAACTAAGATCCTCCTTTTCTCTCCCTCTAAATCCTTATCTCTTGATAAAAACTCATTACAAATTACCAGCCTTAACAACTCCACTATCAAGATCATAACCTCCACCAAACTTCTTGGTGTTACGATTGATGACCAACTAAAATTTAATACTCATATCCAGCTAAACATCAAAAAAACACACATAAAACTTAGCTTACTGTATAGAAACAACTACTTTCTCTCTCCTTCCACCAGGCTAACCCTTGCCTCTACCTACCTCCTTCTCTCTCTACTATATGGCGCTCCTTTGCTCACTAATTTATCTTCCACACTTACCTCCAAATTGGAACAATGTTACAATAAAATCTCCAAATCTGCCACAAATGCCAAATCCTCCTCTCATCACTGCACCTCCCTTCACTTTCTAAACTGGCTTGAACTCCCCAATCAACTTGACTTTCTCCAAATCACCACAGCCCACAAATTATTGTTCCATCCTACTAACTGCCCTGCTCTTTCCAGTATTTTACAACCTTATACCCATCTTAGATCCCTTCGATCTTCTCTCCAAAACCTGATCACAGTACAAAAACCCAAGCGCCCAGCAGGTCAGCTTCTCTTATCCTTTATCCTAGCTAAAAAATGGAATGCCCTGCCCACCTCACTAAGAACCTGCAACAACCTAAATAACTTCAAAACCCAACTTCATTCTTACCTCTATCTAAATAGGATATACAACTGCACTCTTCAGCCCACACCTCTCAAGCTATCTTCCCCCTTCTCTCCAGGCTAACCTCTTTACCTTCCTAACCTCTTTTAAAATATTGATTGCACATGTAACTAAACAGTAAATTCTTGTTTTTTATACTATATGCCTGTTTTTTTTCCTCCTGAACATAATAGAAATTGTTAGTATTTTTTGCTATTTCTAGCAATTTGTTATTTGTAATGCAAACTGTGTTTGAATTTTTCATGTAATTAAAATTGTTGTTTCCTGTGGAGCTTTTCACCCCGGGCCTCCACTGAAAACGGGCCCCCAAGCCCAGTGGACCTCCCCGGTAATCAAACTTGAAATAAATAAATAAATAAAATAAATAAATATGAACAAATCCTAAACCAAGATCACTATTAATAGTTAAAGCACTTGTCTCAGGGTATTAATTTAAAATCTGGCTTTTTAAAAGAACTTATGAAACAAAAAATACACTAAAATGAATTGAAAACTCTTTATGCCCTATTAAGAAACTTACCAGATATAGATGTTCTAACTTTCTAACGCATGAAATACCTGAGTTACTAAATGAGGAAATGAACTAAATGTGTTATCAGTCCGTACTTAATTTTATTTTACCTGTAACTAAGTCTCTTCCTTCCTACTGCACACTGTGAAAAATAAAAAGTGAATCCATCCGTGCATCCATACACAACCTGTTTCCCATTTTTGTACATGAGGTCGGGGTGTCAGTTCAAGATAGTAAATATTTGCAAACATTTATTTTTCACCTTTCTTTAGAACTCTAGAAAGCCGCCTACCTTTGCAGTAGTCATGAGTGCCGGTAGATAATGGTTTTCAGTCTGAGGAGGTGTGCAGGATGAATTACTGTTGTAGCTTTGCTGCAAAGAAAACAACATGAACAGGGTTTTGAGCTAATCAAAACAAATATGGCATTCTAGCTGTCTAATTTGTACACTTGACTTAAAATGGAGGTAGAAATGCTAGAATATTGTTTTCTTCAATTGTCCCTTCCCTGGTATCTCAATACGCAATACACTCCTAAACACCACACATGACCATTTCTGGTATTACCCTGTACACTCTCTAAAATGTATACATATTATTTTACAAAGTATCTGTAATAATCTGTCCCACCTTCATAAAAAAAAATAATAAAAACAATAGGAGAGCCGAATGGGTAAGGTTCAAGCCAGGTAACAAAATAAATAGCAAAATGAAAAAAATGATTTAGGATACCGCAAAGCAATTTTGTTGACTCACACAGTTGCTAAAACAGTCAGCTGTGTGTGTGCGTGTCTGTGAATAAATTGTGTCATGGCCCTGAGTCATTTTTTTATTTCACCTACCCTAGCTTAATGCATAGTCGTTGCCCTATAGTCCAAAGATATCTTAGGTGTAACTGAATCCTGGTTAAGTCTTCACTTCCTTGATTTATAAATAATGTCCCTGGATGTTGTATTTTCAGAAACAACAGACTCCACAAGGTATCAGTGGACTTGCTTTCTTTATTAAATATCTCCTACTCCACACTCAAACACAACATCAGCTCCCTCCTGGTTGTACTAGAGATGCTTCTGTTAATTTTCCCCTGGATCATTTTACCTTTACCCAAACTCTTTTTTGGTCCCCTCAGACCTCATTTACACCAGCTCCAGCACCCCAATTCCACATTGGGTTTACCAGCGTCCATCTATCCCCAGACTTGCTCCTATGTTGATCTGATTGTGGATCTTAATGGCATTCAGGGGCTCAGCTGTCAGTGCTTCTGTGTTTTTTTATTAATTTTATGTGCCTTCCTCACTTTTTACCTTTCACTGTACTCCTCCACACTTGATAGTTGAGTCTGAGGGCAGCTGCCCTCTTTGGACCATACTTCCCCTTAAGGAGTGTCACCAGTGAGCACCTTCCAGCCAGGACTGCAGCATACTTTCCTCCTTGCTGCTCCATGAGTCATCCAAGCTGCTAATCAAACCTAATTCATCTGGGCCATAGTTAGGGCTTTATCCATCTATGTCACTGGAGTGGTTACCTTTCCCCAAATTCTTGTCCTCATTATTTCACCACTCTCACTTGACCTTAACATTCCACAATAAAGAATAGCCATCACTAAAGCATGTTTGAGAGAGTTACACCTCCTTTACCTCATACTAGCAAGGCTCTACCTCTACAGCCCCGATCTTTAAATATATTACCTTTATGTTCTGGCCATTCATTCTTTGATTCGGTATGACATAAAAATAGTATATTTAGACTTTGGAGTTGGGTGCACAGACCATCTGCAAAATCATACTTTTAAGCCTTCAGCGTTTAGTATTTGCCATTGCAGTAAAATAGTCACAAAAAATCATTAATAATAAAATAGTTACAAGAAACTGAATACCAGCCTTTGAAAATATATCCCTGGAAAGAAACCCAGATAAACAAGTTATACTGTGATATACTTACAATCCCCACAGGAATCACCAATAGTTTTATTGATTGATTGATTGCATTTGTTAACCAGGATGGTCTGATTGGGCATGGCACACTTTCAGAAGATGCCCTGGGACAGAAGCTCCACGACTACAGTTTCAGACAAACTAGAGATAGTAATTTGACAGTGTTACTGGGAAACATTAACACTGACTAGAAATCTGGCATTGATGCCAACTTATGCCCACTCACTCAACTTTATGGTCTTATACAGCAATCAATCAAACAACAAGAAAGATAAATTCACAGGTAGGAAAATCCTAGACTGCATAGTTTTTGTCCACTACTAAGCTATTTGTTCCTTCCTATGTGGGTGAAAAGGAGCTATTTTAACCCTGAAAGGTGGTTTTCCCCTCTTCAGGGGAGTCACCTTTAGTAGCACTGCTAGAATAAGGTTACCCCCCTGAAAGTGAGTGCCAAGAAGGAAGATAAGTACAAGCAAAGATGGGATTTTTTGTTTTATTTTATATGTAAGTGGAAGACATCTTTACCTGGAGGAAAGGTGTGCGATGATGTGCACCAGCTGCTGTCTGGTGACTGCAGGGTGACTAGTCATGGCAGAAATGCATACCCACATCTTAGAAAGGGCAGTTGCTGCTAGCCAATCAGCCCTCCATCCATTAGCCAGCTCCTCTGGTGACAAAGCCCACTATTTGAACCCAGGCCTTCTGGGTCACAGTCAGAGTTCCATCCTTTTTGGGCTGTGCTGTTGGCCCTCCCAAACTGAATTTGATCCTAAAAACTGCACTATAGCTGGTAGCATGTCATACTTGATCAGGGATCCTTCAACTATTTCCCTTGCATAAAAAATGTACACATACACCACACAGTAGTGCCACTTGTCAGTGATATATTAAGTATACCTTGGGACCCAGACTATTTTCACTGCATGGGGACCCCTGTCCTACACCCACTGCTGCTTATTCTCACCCCTTCTTTCAGACAGTTTTCCCATCACCCAGTCCCTCCTAGGTTGCTCCTGAAATAAGATATTTGAATCCACTTTACTTGCCAGTTAACAAAAATGAAAAATAATTCTTTGATCCCAGTCTTGAGCACACCATTACTGTTTTTTGACAAGTAGCGTATAGAGAAATACTAATAAAGTAATTTATTTGGAAGGAGAAAAGGAGCAAAGCAAGGCCCTTTGCTTTGTATACTGTCAAATGCCAGACAGCTTACCACTCTGCAAAAATAAATAAATGAATAAAAAGACAACTAATGCCAAAATATTGTCATACATTTGCACAGACTGATCACACCGTGTGCAGAGAGGAAGTTAGTACTGTAAATAATTTGTTTTGCAGACTCACAGTGACTTCCTACTTTTGCTGGTGGTGTTACAACAGATCGATCCAAATCCTCATTTTAATTAAAATAAAAAGGTTTAAAGAGACAAAAAAAGGTTAAGTAAAACCGTTCTGGTGGCATTCCCCCATTTGCTGACTGTGCCTACCTAATAAGCTGTCTTATTCCGTTGCTGAAAAAAAGGGAATCTGTTATGGATTGACTTACTTACTTTTTTTTTCTTTTCAGTCAGTCCCAACCATGTACATAGTCCACCAAATTCCACCTCTCTGCCTGCAGCAGATATTGGAGCAAGCAAAAGTAATCAATGAAAAAGCCTAATAATCACTTCCACCTGCAAGAGTGGTCAAGTCCATCAAGCAAGTGTGCTGTGCCAGATGAGCTCAGCTGAGTCGAGGAGATTGGAGGCAGAGTGACAGGAACAGGGAGAGAGTGGACTTGAGTGTTACAGGGGATTGGCATTGTTAGGTAATAAGAAAAAGAATAAGAAACTAAAAATGTCTGTTACAAGTCAAAGTGTATAAAAAATGGAACATGGCTACTACTAGGTAAGTGCCTCTCACCCACCTGCCCCCCCCCGGTGCCTCTGCAATGGAAAAAGACAAAGAGGTCAAAGGAGATGGTAGCAACATGTTAATCAGAAAGGTTATTTATGGGGATCAAAGTTTACTGGGTGGAACACTTTTTTTCATGTATGCTACTGACTGAGGCTATACTGATGTGCAGCCATTTTGGACCGCAGAAGTGCTGACCAACATGATTGCGTAATAGTCAGTCTTCCTGGGTGGGCTTGTGTCATTCTGCAACTACACTTAGCAGCAGCTGAGCATATTTATGAATGGTACATTTTAGAAGTTTTTAAATCTATTTTTTTAACAATAACTAGAACAGGAATCAGTGTCATGTACAAATGTTTATTCCCTAATCATAGAGTAAAACACTGAGCGTAGTGCAGCAATGTGGAGAGACAATGTTAAGAAAAAAGAAAATGACCCCCTTACATTACCTGCTATCCTGATCAGGCCCCTGAAGAAGTCACGTGCCCCAGGCAACCAAACGCATTTTATTGCAGTTACATTCATTAACATACTGAGACTAGTAAATGGAACTAACTATGGACACTTATTCTTGACTCTGTCATATAGCATTTCAAAAGAATTTACATCATCCAGTCTATGGCCTTACTCAACAGAAAAAGGCTATGTAAGTAACCCTCCCTAGATTACTTCATCAGCAAAATAGATAATGTTGCCACAAGATGTAGCCTGAAGATTGTAGGTCAGAGCCAAGTTTCTGATAATCCTCATGCTGTGCAAACAATTATATAATAAGGTAAAGTCTTCATCAATGAGATGTAGAAGGAGTATTATATGCTACAACAAAAACAATGCCAACACAGTGTTAATTGCTTCAGGCAAATTGTCACTTCGCTGCTCACACCAGTGCAATATTGGTAGCCAAGCCCTTGTGTATCAGCCACCCCACTTGAAACAGCCACAGATTGCTATCATTACTTCACCAATATATTCCAAGCACAATCAATCAGCTCAGTCCTGACCACTGTATGAACCACACAACCAAACCAGCTGCCATCCACTGGAACACCTTACAAGTTGCTATTATCCCAACCCCAGCAGTATGCAAGCTCCAAAGAAACTTAAAAATATGTACCAAGAGACAGTATCACACACATTATCTACAACTTAGTGCCATACCCTAACCTACTCACAGACTCTCACCATTGGAAGGTACAGGTGTCAACTGCAAGAATACAGCACACACTAGATGCCTTTAGCTTCTAGCCTTCACCTGTATTTGCATAGTTCTTGTGTCTATGAATGCTAAAGTACACAAGTACTCTGGGAAGGTTATTCACATAGACCCAGCCCATGGACTTCCACACCGGAATGTGGTGTCCCGAACCTTGCTGCTTAGGGTCCACATTGGTGATTCTAAGTAGCAAGGATGGTCTGTGAATCAGAATGGTTCTGTGAAGTATGAAGGCAGCTTTCATTCATATTATATACTTTATAAACAACTGTTAATACCCCCAAATATATTATCTTATGGTCCCTGCAAAACACACTCACACACACACACACACACACACACACACACACACACACACACACACACACACACACACACACACACACACACACACACACACACACACACACACACACACACACACACACACACACACACACACACACACACACACACACACACTTACATTTAAAATAGCAGCAGCCTGTACTGGTGGACAAGCAGTGCCCCAGATATATTGACTTCACTACAAAAGCTTCAGTGATTGGACAGAGGAACTGGGCCTAACTATGGTCTTAGCTATGCAGCTCTGCCTTGTTTCTTATTCATGTCTAATTTACATTAGAAAAGAAAAAAAATATAATGACATAATTTTTTAAAATGTTTCGAGTGATGCATAACATGAGGAGTTTCTGCCAGAGGGAAAAATCCCTACTATGTATGCAGTCTAATACCTGCTGACTGTCTGTCAGTACTAACTCATCACCACCACCTCTGCATGACCCTCAGCTAATCCCAGACAGGGAGGTATACAGGAGGTAGGGCTGTCTGTGGCTGTAGACCATCAGTGATGCGTTCCATGTCCTTCTCCACTGACCTACTCAGTGTCACACTTCATTTACTGTCCTACCCAGCTGCACTACTGGCCAATTGCTGACCTTGTCTTTGGATTCACCTGTATCATGCCCACCCCAGAAGTAAATAAAAGGATCTTTCTCAGATCATTTTCTAAATCCGAGGAGCACATGCTTTTAGAGCAGAACAAAGTAGCAGATTGCTGTGGTTTTCACAAGCTAGGACACTAAAATGTTGTTTGGGATTATCCAATGACAAACTAAGTAACTGGACACATAAATTGAGTGGCCTAAGCATAAAGGTAGTTCTCCATTTCTAGTGATAAGGGGTTCTAGTTGCCTCATGCTCCATACAAGACATCTGCAACATCTGAAAAGGTTCTACACTATCCCCTTTCTTAGTCCAATAGGCATAGTTCTGAAAATGAAAGACAACCCAAAATAACTTGAATGACCTCGATATGCTGAAAGACAATTAGCTGAGGTTCAGAAGTCCAGCACTGCCATAGCTACTCTAGTATTAGATGAAGCACTGGACTTTAATAAGAGCATGTTCTGGGGAGTGGTACTACAACTTGTTTTAGTTTGGCCAACAGCACATTTCTCAGTAGCCAATGCTGTCAATGAACATTCACTAAAATAGTTTCATCCACAAGATATGATACAGGTCAGTTTCAAGTATGAGGGGCAAATAAAAGTGTTGCTCCATTCAATAGAGCAGATGCAATTGCCATAGCATGGTACTCCAATCTGTAAATGCAGCAGTGCCAAATAAATGTTTGTATATAAAATTATATTGAGTACTATCCAAAGATAGAAAGTCACTTTAAGCTACATAACATTTAATACAAGGGGCAGGTAGGTCATGAGGTACAAAGTTGCCAAATAAGACCAACATGGCCATTAGCATGACATTTCTGAATATGTGTTACTTACTACTGCTGGCATGTGACTGCTGGCATTTTCATTACTTCCTCAAATATCTGCCAGTAACAGAGGCCACCATTATA
>NC_056727.1:1077468587-1077478587 GCF_019279795.1 Protopterus annectens | reverse complement strand
ATCCAGACACGCACACACGCACACACACACACACACACACACACACACACACACACACACACACACACACACACACTGTGTGTGTGTGTGTGTGTATACGCATGCACGAGTGTGTTTATGTATATGTATATATATATATATATATATATATATATATATATATATATGTATGCATATATGCAAGGCCATTGTTTATGATTTTGTAGCTCGGTGGAAGGTATACAAGTTTTTCATTAATACTAGCTTGACATCTATATTTTATGCAGGTTTAAGTTTTCCATTCATTTTATTGGGTTTTTATACTTTTTTATGGCACAGTAATAATTGTAGTAGTAATTGGTAATTCTTGTGAGCTGTCTTCAAAGTTAGCATTCAGAATTTCTATGGGCTAGATTACTTGAGATCCTTTCTGGGGCATATTTTTGGGATACTGGATGATTTTTATTTATTTTTTTAATAGATGTGGTGTGGTTTATGAAGGCATGGTGCATTTTTAGGTTTTTGTGTGTTTTATTTCCATCATGGGTTGATCAATTGGAAAAAGGTAGGAGGTACTTAGCTTCAGATTATTTATTTTTATTAGTTAGAGTTTTGTTTTGTTTTCCACAGTATACCTGTATTTTATATATACATATATATACCCTGAAGGTTGATGGATTTAGGGCGTAGGATGCATGGGGGTTTCCATTTGAGTCTTATATGGACAATGCTAGGGTTGGTAGCTCTTTCAGTGCTTTGGAAGACTGGGCATATGCTTCCTTGGTGGCTGTTGAATAGGATGGAGGAATTCAATCTAGACTACAGCTCCTGGAAAAGTTAATGTGATGGAATACTGGTCTGTAGTCTTCATATTAAATCTTTAAACTACCACTCATCTCTGTCTAGGAATGGATCAATCTAGCTTGGAAATCTGCGGACAGAAATCTGAGGAAAATGAGCAAAAGTGACTCGGGTCAATCTAGAGCAATGCTCCGAGGTTCTTGCTGGTTCAGATTGGTCCTTTGCAGTTTTGCTCAGTCTTCATATTAACATGCTTCCAGCTGTTTATTTATGGGAGTTTTTTTCCCTTGTAATGCCTTAAGCTCTGGCACTGAGTGCCATTAATAGGGGTAGAGATCACTAGGTTGTATATTTTTGAGTATGTTGATGTATGTATTGCATAATACCAAGTTCTCATTTACAGGTTTTCCTTTTACAGGAAAATATCTCATTCACGCCCATAGCGCCTTTTTTGTATACTTCCACTTAATACCCATAGCGCCTTATGGAGTCCAGACCCTGTCTGAGTCTGGCAAGTGACTTTACAGCCAATAATAGGCAGAATTAGAAAGGACAAGGCAGTATTAAAAAAACAACAGCATAATTGTTACTTTATGATGTCCTGCAGTAGAGAAATTAAAATCTGTTTCCACTTATTATTCATATTTTCATACTCATGTTTATATTGTTATAACAGAGAGCCCTACATGTTATTGAGAGGTATGATGTAAAATGCCATGGTGAGAGACAGAAAAATTAATTGTCAATGGTCATCTGTGTCACAGTATACTAGAGATATTGCTGGTTGTATGTTAATCATTATGCAAATAATCAGTATTTCCATATGTGTTTAATAGTTCAAGAACCACGTGCCTTGCAAACTATTTTTGGGGAAAGATGAAACCTTAGATACTGTTGAAGAAACTGTCATTGATATTTGCACTGTTAAATTGCACAAATTGAGAGATATTTTGTGTTATTTATATTGCTAGTTATGCAATTAAATACATTATCATATTTCTGCAAATATCTAAATGAACAAGCATGTATAGAGAAATTCCTTGGTATCATGTGAAAGTGTAAGTCTAGTTAACAGAAGTGTTCCAACTATATATATATATATATATATATATATATATATATATATATACATATATACATATACACAGTATATACATGTGTGTGTGTGTGTATATATATATATATATATATATATATATATATATATATATATATATATACAGTATAGTTTCCAAGATATAACTACCTGTTTGTGAAAGTTTAGCAAAAATATAATACTGGGTTTGTGTACCTTGAAATATATTATCATTTTTATGGACAAACTATGAATGCACTGATTTATCCCTATAAAGAATACTTCTTATGATAGCAATGCTACTTATACATTTTAATAGCATTTCTTGCTCACAAATTATTTTCATTTGTTTGCGTTATCCTTTTCACATAGACTTTTCAGACAAGGATGTTTGTGGGCTACTTGAGCTGTGACATTCCACACCATATTGGAGTTAATGAAATATGAGTGGCTTGTGATATGGGTGGTAGTTTCTTTCATTTAAGGCCAGGGTATTCTGTACAAGTATTCCCTTTCCAGTGAGGAGCTCAACTTGTTTTAGTTATTTTTATCACATTCTGGCCACCACTTTGTGTGACTTTTTGTTAAAATTAGGAAAGCATTCTTCAAATTCCTGACTTTTTAATGTATAATTTCTCTTTTGATGTGCATGTGCATTGTGTTTTTGTATGTTGTATCAGGTAGTGTGTACACAGGTAGGATTTGTTTCTTGCACTCCACCCCTGGAGAGGTTGCAGAGACTGACATTTTCTTATGTATTTAGCTATTATTTTATATTTTGTTGAGCAGTAATTTTGAAATGTCTGTTTTTGTTAGTTTTATTGTTTTGCTACATTTAAAGTAATTGCTTTCACAGTTTGTAGTTGCATGCATAAATTACTGTAGCTTCTGTACCATAGAGCTTAATTAGGGTGTTCGAATTAGGTTCAGTAACTTATGATGCAAATATATTGTGATATATTCTTGTTAATGCAATAAAGCAATAACATACCTTCTACTGCAGTTCAGATAAGCATTTTTTACCAGACTCTATATTTTGTTCTATTTTAGGATGTATGTTTCATATGTGAATATGTATTTATGTGTATTGAAATAATACTACTTTATTAGACATATATGTATTGAAAAACTCTTTGCTTATGGAAGTGTTATCATGAAATGTTTAAAGTTACACACATTAGTCTGTTACAAAACCTGAAAATAAATGCCTTTTATATCACTTTTTGTTTCATAACAAGAAAGTACAATGTTTGCATGCATGGAACATTACTCAGAAAGATCTGTATACGGAACAACTTTCACACTGCCAGTACACTGTTATTTTGTTTCCTTGTGAAATTATTCACACTTGCTTATCATGAAAAAAAAATTCTGAAATCTGTCTTTTTTGTCAAATCATATGCACAATAAAACATCTAAAACAACATAGTAAGCCAGATGTCTATAGAGTTTTGTGATTAATAAAACTGCACAAAAGTATATGCTTTAGCTTGTGAGCTATTTGACTTTGAACAGGGTGAGTACTAATCCACTGAAAGTAAAATGGCAAGCTGTGCTGCCATAACTGCAAATATTTATAATGTGCCCTTAGATCATCGTCTTAAAATGGGATAATATGGAATTCAAAAATACTCAGAATTTGTAGCGTAACAATAAGAATGCACTTGTTAAATGATCCTAAATTGCATGTTACCACTGATTTTTGTCTCAACAGAAAAAAAATATAAATAATTCAAAATGTGAATTTTTTCCTCAGTCATCACGTGATTACACTGACATGCTGTACTGCTTGTCAAGTTGAAACTTTACGAGGAGCCAGTTCACTGAGTCGAACATAGGAAGTCATTGCCAGTGATGTGATTTCTGCTAGCACTGATTTCTTTCTTTTGGGGGAACTGTCTTTTCTTTATGTCTGTGTGACTGAGGAGTTGGTATATATACCTTCAGGGATGTGAAGGATGCAGAGGATCTTGCCCCATACAAAAAAAGATCTGTAGTTATTATTATTTTTTTTTGGGGGGGGGGGCATTTTCTGACGAGTTGTATTTGCTGAGTTGGCTATTGACAGAATTGTAACTCAACAAGTCATTGTGGAAGTGATTAGATCAGAAGACAAGTGGTTAACCATGTATGCAATGTCTTGTACGTCTAATCTAACTCTGACAGCTCCTTCTGGATCAAATGTGTTGAACTAGTCATAATAACATAATCCTTATGGTATTACTTCTTTCTATTATATAATAGCTGTATTACAGAAATATCTGGTTTATATTGGCTGTATTGTGTAATTTACTAAATCTCATAAGTCATTGTCTTGTAACACAGGTTCCATTATGGAGTTACATTACATATTGTATATGTCTTGCAACAGAGCTTCCATGGTGGAGTTACATTATGTATAGTGTGTCTTGTAACAGAGATTCCATGATGGAGTAACATTTTGTATAGTGTGTCTTGTAACAGATATTCCATGATGGAGTTACATTATGTATAGTGTGTCTTGTAACATAGATTCCATGATGGAGTTACATTTTGTATAGTGTGTCCTGTAACAGAGGTTCTATAATGTAGTTACATTACGTATAGTGTGTCTTGTAATAGAGGTTCCATGATGGAGTTACATTATGTATAGTCTGTTTTATAACAGAAGTTCCATGATGAAGTTACATTACGTATAGTGTGTCTTGTAACAGAGGTTCCATGATGGAGTTACATTACGTACAGTGTGTCTTGTAACAGATGTTCCATGATGGAGTTACATTACGTGTAGTATATAGAAATTCTTTCCCTGGGACTCCTCTGAAAATGGATATGCTCAGCAGAACTTTCCTTATGAACAAATAGAAACAGATAATTCATTTTCACTCCCTAAACATGAACTGAGTATTGTAAAATAGCAATGTGCTATGCAGTTGTGTTATCTGGCATCCAGAAATGTACAGTGATGCATAGGAAACAAACAGATTCAATTCATCAACACTTTCCCATTTAACTGTAATAAATAAATGTATTTCTTTGTGATCACCAGTAGATATGACAGTCCTGTGGTGTAGACAGCCTTTTCACTTCTAATGAAATATTAACGGATGTACTTCACTAAAAATTATGTGAGAATTAATGAATTCCCTTACTGCTTTTATCACCTTCCATACCAGAACAAACTGAGGCAGGAAAATCCAGTTCATTTTGCTTTGGCATGCACTTCAAAGAACTAAAAAGATAGTTACAAGAATGGATGCATCTGGATTCCATTGTTGTAAATCTACAAAGAACTGTCATTTTTAAGGACATGTGTGTCCTCAGGGTTTGCAGGTAACAGTGCACCGTCCTTTTGTTAAAAACAATTTGTCTTGTGAAAGGCTTACCTCCCTCAGTTCTTTAGCCATGTCTTTCAGGTCTCCCAGGACTTGCTCTAAATCCTGCATGACACCTTAATTTATTCCTTTTCTTTCAGTTGTGAGCCACAGCACTTTGCTACTAAAGCCATGGCTCCCTTTGGAATCCCTCATGTTCTCAGATGCAGTTTAAATGTTCTTCAAGGGGTTATGATTTCCTTTCATTCTTGTTTGGCTCTCAACGTTCTTCATTCCAGGCACTGCATTACACTATACTATGTCACATCTAAGGACTGTAGTGATTAGGTACAACAGACTGGAAGGCCAAATGTCTGTCTGCATTATTACATATTTCAGGTAGAAAGGTAACAAGCAAAGCAGGTCAATTTAATTTTCAAAGAATAATTATCCTCAAAAATCTACCATTACATCAGGTTTTTGACAACCATGGCTCCTTTGCTTTACTAATACAGTATGGTATTTTACTTTAAAATTTAGTGTTAGAGCAGCAGTTAGCGAAAGTGTAGGTAAATAACAGGGCTACTCCTTTACATTTCTGGGCTCCAGACATGTAAATGTTTCATGGCAAATTTAGGTGAACAGCACAGTGATAGAGTGTTTAGTGCTGTCACCTCACAACAAGAGGTTCCCGGCTTCATTTCTCAACTGGGGTGCTTTCCTTGTAACATCTGCTTGTCCTCCTTGTTTTTGGGTGGGTTTTCTCTAGGTATCCATGTTTCATGCCACATTCCAAAGACATGCAGTTGGTGGATTGGACACTAAACTGGAAGTAGGTGTAAGTCCATTTGTGTGGTATAGTCAAAAAACAAATCAAACCAGACAAATCCAGCTACTATATAAGCTCAAACCATAAAAATTCTGGGCCACAATAAATAGTATACTGCAGGCAGGAAAGAACATGACTCCAACCCCTGTGCCACCAAATAATCATGAAAACATTTCTACTCAGTTTAACAAATTCTTTACCGAAACAGTCCAGACTTTTGCCAATGCCCAAAATAGTACTAGCAGCCCCACACCAATAACTACCCCAAACCATCCCAATATACAAAACAATAGCCCCAGTTTTCACCTCCACTCTGTATCCACCAAATCAATATCTAAACTCCTTGGTAAACTTAAACCAACCACTCTAGCAGCTGATAAGCTGCCAGCAGACTTCCTTTGGATCTCAGCTGAAGCTATAGCTTATTCTGTCTCTATTCTCATAAACAGATCTCTCTCAGAATACAAAGTCCCCACCTCATGGAAAACATCATATATAATTCCACTGCATAAAGGAGGTAACTCCTTAGAGCACACCAACTATCGCCCAATAGCAATCCTATCACCTTTATCCAAAATATTAGAAAGAGTTGTTCATACTCAACTAATACAGTACCTCCAGGATATACACACACACCCACACACATTACGCTAATAATTGAATATAATGCCCCCTTTGGCATGTATCTTTCAGACACATGCAATAACACCTACAGAAATTCCTTATTAAAAGGATAACAAGGCCAAAACAATATATCCTACATGGACTGACTCACAATACTTGGAATCCTATAAGCTGCTAAAAGGTGACCTGTGGCATCCTCCGACATATTACTGGTGGATTTACTGTACATCAGCAATTCAAAGGGCATCAGAAATACATAGTCTAGGGATCTAAACCTCTTCTGTCACATGAACATAATGGTTTGGAGGGACAGGTATAACTCGCAGAGGACACTGCTACTGTGGAACAGATGACATCCATATAAAACAAAGTTCATCCTTAACCATATTCAAGCGCAAATTGGATTTATGAATGGGAAACAGAAGATTTACCCCAGGACTGCTCCCTGTACTACTAATGGACAGAGGTAGCTCAAAAATGCTTTATTCCATGCATGTGTCTCCTCAAATTATCTATAGTATGAATATTACCTCAATAGAGTAATATATAGTTATAAACTATGGAATGGGTGCTAGTTTTAAAATGACCCTCAAGGGTAGCTCATCTAGTACTTACTTATAAACATATGAACCAATGAACATATATTTTTTATTTATTTATTTATTTATTTTTTCTACTCTGTAAAGGCTGTTGGCCGAGGCGCTAAGAGAAGTGAGATAGTTTTTTGTCTATTAAATTCTTGAAAGTTGAGCTGTTTCTCACTGGTATTTCTTTGTGGTCGTTGTTGCAATGAACATATATGTTTATATAGGTTCATAGGTTCATAGGTTCATACTAGGCTATCTGCCCTAGGGCATTTATAAGCCTAGCCAGAATGTGTTTAGCTTTCACCACCCATTTTAAATTTATTTTGCTATGCCCTTTTTCGAGGTTAGTATACTGTGCCTCTGTCTAACAGTGACACAGAAGTGATACCCGGGGTAAACCTACGATCTCCCATCCACTCATCAAGATTCCTCTTGAAGAGAGTCAATGAGGGACTCTGCCTAACCTGGACTGGGATTTTATTCCAGAGTGAAGGGAGCCTCTGGGTTATGAATCTGTCCCTCCAGCATGTCCTATTTATTTCAGTGCTGAGGTTCAAGTCTTCGAGCGTAGCTCGATGGGATTTGGATTTTCTGAGGTGCAGCATGTCCATTAATTCTGGGTTGGACATGGCTTTATACGTCAGGCACAGATCGCCTCTGAACAGGTGGTATGCCACTGAGTAGAGCTGGAGTTTCTTTAACCGGGCAGCATATGGCATCTGTTTGAGCCCTTTGATCCTCTTGGTGAGGTACTTTTGGGGTCTTTCCAGTTGCTGCAGGTGTCTGGTAAGGTACATCCCAAAGGGCATTGTACTCAATTATGGGCCTGATGAGGGATGAGTAAAGAGGCACGATGACCTCCCATGATCTAGATGTGAATCCATTCATGATTAGGTGGGCTATATAAAATGTTTTTCTAACCACTTTGGCCACGTGATTGTCAAATGAGAGATTGCTATCAACTTGGGTCCCCAGGTCCCTAATTACTTCTTCTGTACTTAATGGATTACCACCTATGTGGTAATTTGTGGGTACTTTGTTTTTGCCAAAGGGGATGACTATACACTTTCTGGCATTTAGCTTGAGGCCATGGCTCTGGCAACAGTTGTCTGTTTCTATGAGGCCCTTTTGGAGGATGCTTGTGTCGGCTGGAGAGTCGGTTATGGCGCCCAGTTTGCAGTCATCTGCGAACTTGGTCAGCCACAGTCCTTCTGTGTTGGCCTGTACCTCCGAGAAATATATACCGAACAAGAGAGGTCCCAGGACTGAGCCTTGTGGGACACCACTTGTAACTGGTTTGGAGTCTGACATGGCTCCAGCAATTCTAACCATGTGGGTTCTGTCCTTGAGCCAGTTTGCATCAATGGGACCGGACGGTGTCCCCGGCTGTGTGCTACATGAACTCAATGAGGAACTAAACCCACACATAAGGCTGCTGTTTAATCTTAGCCTTACTACAGGATACGTACCCAAAGAATGGTGTACGGCAACTGTGGTCCCACTCCACAAAGGCGGTGCTTCTACGGACCCTGGAAATTACCGCCCCATAAGCTTGATGAGCCTTGTCTGCAAGGCTATGGAGAGGATCATAATGGAACTCATAAATAAAGACATTGGGGACCTACAGACACTGGATCCTACCCAATTTGGCTTTGTCAAGGGCAGATCCTGCCTCTTGAACTTGGTCGACTTTTTCAAAACAGTCACTAAGGCCATTGATGAGGGTAAGGCAGTTCACACAGCCTACCTTGACCTAGCAAAAGCGTTCAACACAATACCCCACTCGGGCATCATAGAAAAGCTCACCAGCTTAGATGTAAACCCATATGTCACAAGATGGGTTGCAAACTGGCTCAGGACAGAAACCACAGGGTTAGAGTTGCTGGTGCCATGTCAGACTCTAAGCCGGTCACGCGGTGTCCCACAGGGCTCAGTCCTGGGCCCCTCTTGTTCGGCATTTATTTTTTGAAGTGCAGGCAAACATAGGGGATTGTGGCTGACAAAATTTGCAGATGACTGCAAACTGGGCACCATAATTGACACTCCATCAGACACAGACATCCTCCAGAGAGGTCTCATAGAAATGGATAACTGGTGCCAGAGCCATGGCCTTAAGCTAAATGCCAAAAATGTATAGTCATACCCTTTGGGAAAAACAAGGTAACCCCTAATTACCACATAGGTGGTAATCCATTAAACACGGAAGAAGTTATCAGGGACCTGGGGACCCAAGTTGACAGTAACCTCTCTTTTGACACTCACATTGCCAAAGTGGTTAGGAAGACCTTCTACATTGCCCACCTGATCATGAAGGGATTCACATCCAGATCAGGAGAGGTCATTGTACCCCTGTACTCTTCACTTATCAGACCAATGATTGAGTACAACGCCCATTCGAATGTACCTTACCCGACACCTGCAGCAGTTGGAAAGACCCCAAAAGTTCCTCACCAAAAGGATAAAGGGGCTCAAACATATGTCATACGCTGCCCGACTGAAGAAACTCCAGCTCTATTCAGTAGCATACCGTCTGCTCAGAGGTGATCTGTGCCTGACATACAAGGCCATGTCCAACCCAGAATTAATGGACATGCTCCACCTCAAAAAATCCAAATCCACCAGAGCCACGAGAGCAAGAGACTTAAACCTCAACACGGATATAAATAGGACGTGCTGGAGGGACAGATTCATCACCCAGAGACTCCCTACACTATGGAACAGAATCCCAGTCCATGTGAGGCAGAGCCCCTCACTGACTCTGTTCAAGAGAAATCTTGACGAGTGGATGGGAGATCGTAAGTTTACCACGGGA
>NC_056727.1:1077416087-1077466087 GCF_019279795.1 Protopterus annectens | reverse complement strand
CTTAAGGTTTTGGGCTAAAAGTGACTGGTATTTGGAACTGTTCGTAATTCCCTCCACCTTGACTAAAGCCCCAGTTCCAGCTGAAGAACAGCAGACCCAAACCATGATACTGCCACCAATATGCTTCACCATGGGGATGATGTTCTTTTGGTAATGCAAAGTGTTGTTTTTGTGCCAAACATACCTTTTGGAATTGTGGCCAAAAAGTTCAGCCCTGGTCTCACCAGACCATAACACATTTTCCCACATGCTTTTGGGAGACTTGATGTATTGTTTTGCAAATTTTAGCCGGGCCTGGATGTTTTTCTGTTTAAGAAAATGCTTCCATCTTGCAACCCCACCCCATAGTCCAGACATATGGAGAATACAGGAGATTTTTGTCACATGTAGTACACAACCAGTACTTGCCAGTAATTCCTGCAGCTCCTTCACTGTTGCTGTAGGTCTCTTGGCAGCCTCCCTGACCAGTTTTAGTCTTGTCTTTTCATCAGTTTTGGAGGGGCATCCAGTTCTTTGCAACATCACTGTTGTCTCATATTTTCTCCACTTTTTGATGACTGTCTTCGCTGTGTTCCATGGTATATCCAATGCTGTGGAAATTTTTTTGTACCCTCCTCCTAACTGATACCTTTCAACAATGAGATCCCTTTGATGCTTTGTAAGCTTTCTGTGAACCATGGCTTTTGCTGTAGCAGGCAACTGAGCAAATGTCAGGAAAATCCTACTAGGACAGCTGAACTTTATTTGGGGTTAATCAGAGTTTCTTTAATTGATGGCAAATGTGTACCCAAGAAGACAATGCTGTAATTAAATCAAAAGGTGCTTTAACAAATTATTAGTTTAAGGGTGTGCACACACAACAAAGTATTAGTTTAAGGGTGTGCACACATGCAACCAGCATATTGTACTTTTTTTATTTTTTATATTTTTTCCCCTAACAGATTTGTTTGTTTTTCAATTGAATTGTACAGGTTGTAGGTCACATTAAAGGTGGCAAAAGTTCTGAAATAATTTATTGTGGTAAAGCAAAAACGATCTATATATTTTTATTATTATTTTTTTCTGTATTTTTTCTGTATTTTTTACATATAATTTTTAAAATTTTGTATTAAGAGCTTTTAATATATGTTTTGTTATGCCTTTAATGCGGGTCATATGATTTTGGCTGTTGGTCATGTGACTATCCTGGGACCTATATATATGGAGAATGTACTCATGTATTTTAGTATTGAGAAAGGATTATTTCCGAAAGCTTTGCTCGCTATTAAAGTGTTTTTTTACTGACGTCCTGGTTTTTGCTTTGCTATATATTGTTGGCTCTTGTGTTTTTGGATAATTTATTGTGGTCTCATTTTTTTATATCACAAAAACCTGGTATTTTAACAGGGGTGTGTGCACTTTTTATATCTACTGTGTGTGTGTGTGTGTGTGTGTGTGTGTGTGTGTGTGTGTATGTGTGTGTGTGTGTGTGTATATATATATATATATATATATATATATATATATATATATATATATATATATATATATATATACACATATATATATATATATATATATATATATATATATATATAAATATATATTATATATATATATATTTTTTTAATATATGTGTGTGTGTGTGTGTGTGTTCTTGGTTGGAGTACCTGACTGAGCTCAAGTCTGTTGGCATGCGAGCTTGACTTGGCAATTGTTTCTGTTGTAATACTTTATTCATGTAGAAGAGAGCTTGTTCTTTAGTAGTTAGTTCAGTCTTATAGTGTTCTGGATAAAAAGTGAAACAGACTTTATTGCACCTGGCAGTGATCTCTCCCTCTCCCTTTCTCTGAGGTGCAGCAACCTCATAGTGAGAATAACAAAAATAACATTTTTGCACACACCCCCAATCGGGGCTGCACGGGGGGGGGGGGGGCTTGCCTCCCCAAAAATTATTTTATTTTGTGTTTTACTTGCTAATATTATGACAATCTTTAGTAGATATAGTTTGTTGTTGCTGGGTTATTGTAATACAAACAGAAAAAAGTGTTGGGGAGATATACACATGCATGTGCAATATATGCATGCACATACAGTCTTGTCGGTGTGCGAGTATGCACACGCACCCACATACACACACACACACACACACACACACACACACACACACACACACACACACACACACACACACACACACATTTCCTTTTTCCTACTCCTACTGTTAATATGCTTCTTTATCCATCTTAGAGCCTTGCGATCTTGTGCTCCCACCCCTTTATGTATAAATAATACCGGTCCCCTTACCATTACAGTCACATGCAAGATTCATTTTTCCATTTTTCCTCAGCTGTATTTCTTTCATTTACTTACATGGAACCTAAATTATTATACACATGGCCATTAGCCTTGCTAAACATGTTGTCTTCATTCATACTCTACAAAGTGTTTCAGTGCTGCAGCTATTTTTTTAAACAGCCTATTGCACTAGGCTCGGTGCAGAACTACTTAACATATTTGTGATGACAGAGACCAGCGACTGTATGTAAAATATTAAACATCTTAAACTGTTTATGCGAGTAGTTCTTTAAATCTTTAAGAATCACTGTTCTTCATCTTTCTTAATCTGAAGAATGCTAGACAACAGGGATGGTTGCAAGGAGCTGTTTTTTATTCTCTGTTTTTTTTTTTTTTTTTATCTCAGCCAATTGTATACTGCCACAGACAGCCACAAATGTATTGTTATTTATATTTTTTAGCCAGCATTAAGCAGAAGAGGTTATTAATTTTAGTCTGTGGCCATACATGGTTACCACTTGGGGTGAGGGTTCATATAGCGTGATCGAAAATTGTAAGTGGTGAACGCATATTGAGCAAACCCGATTGGTCAAAACATCGAAATGTTGTGCGTGTAACACGGAAATTGCCGTAGGGAATATTTTCACTTTACTTCAATGCAGTGTGATCTCGGAGTAGGAATATTTAAGTAGCGGGGGTGTGGGGGGAGCAGCCTCCCACATGGGGGGTGTAGGGGGGCTTGCACCCTGCCTACACCATTTAGGTAAGTATACTTTTTTAACTTTTACTTTTTTCTTATATTTTCGAAATTTCAAACATTACTCATATGGTGTCGACCATATGGTGTTCGATGATTGAAACTTTCGAAAATATAATATAGACCCTTGGGGTGAAACTGAGGCAGACTAGAAATGTTCCTCACCTCTTCTTAAAGAGAACAGGGTCAGATGATGGGTTATGGTTCATGATGTCATACTTTTTTCATATACTGCTTAAGATATTTCCTTATTTGAAGAACAATACATCAATGGTTGAGTTAGCATATCCTCCAACACTTAGCTCGTTCTTCAATGTAAACAGATGTTAGCAGGTGGCAGGAATTAAGTATGTAGATTCACCAGCATAACATGCATAGTGATAAAAAAGGAATACATACATCATTGTTTGGATATATGTATATTATCAGTAAATGTTAGGTAAATATTAATAACTCCAGAAATTCCAGAAATGGAACACTATAAGCTGTGAAAGCACAGGCACTATGCAAAATTAAGGAAAGGTGTTAGGTAAAATGTAATAGTAAATAGGAGGGGTAATAACTAGGTGTAAGAAATAGCAGTTCATTGTACCAAATTAGAGATGCTGGGAGTAAACAGAACGTAATAAGTAGCTATATAAAAAGCACTTCACAATACAGAATTAGATAGAAAAGGGTAATAAATAGCTACATGACCAGCAAGTCACTGCACAAAATTAGAGATGACGGAACATGCAGGAGGTAATAGCCGTATGAACAGCAGTTTACTGTACAAAATTAGAGAAGATGGGAACATACAGGGGGGTAATAAACATCCATGTGGATAGCACTTCATGTTCAAAATTAGAGATGATGGGAACATACAGGGGGTAATAAACATTGACGTGAACTGTACTTCACCGTCCAAAACTAGAAATGATGAGACCATAAAAGGGTGATAAACAGTCATATGAGCAGCAGGTCACTGTACAAAATTAAAGATGGTGGGAGTAAATGGAGTAATAAAAAGCCATATGAACAGCACTTTGCTGTAAAAAAATTAGCAATATCAACAGTAAACTGGAGGTAATAAACAGTCATTTACCAGGCACTTCAGTTAGAGAGGATGACGGCACCTCTATACTGCAGCAGTTTTCATGAAGTTGTTGCAGAGAATACAATTCTTTTCTATCTGAAAACTCCACTGTGAGATAAAACTGGAAGTAGCTCATCTCTTTGAACTATCCTGGATTCAAAGGCTTTTACTCTTGCTTGCTGAAAAGAAGCACCCCCAGCATTGCTTTACAGAGTGCATAGAATGTAGAGTTGTTTGGGCATGGTGGACTTTGTGAAGGTATCATAAAACAGAAATACTTTCTTTAGTCAGCACCTCTTCACTGTCTCTCTACTGTTCTGGGAAAGCAAGGCATCTCTGCAGATACACCAACCATTGCATTATCCATACCTGACATCTACAAGATAACACCATAGGACCACACATGAGAAAGAAAGTACTTCTTATGACATCTTGTTTGGAGAGTAGCTCTCTGAATGAGCTAATACCTGTCTGTACCACAGCTGGTAGAGACAGAAAGAGAATTATCACAATTTCGAAGACAATTACACTGGATTCCAAAGTCAATACCAGTAATAATACAGAAACAAAGAACATAGCTTGGGAAAGAGATTAATGCACTGCAAGACCTGTTGAAATGGGAGAGACAGCTAGATAAGTAACCCATGCAATAGCATTGCAAGAAGTGTTCCCATTTCATGTTAGGGATGAGATTATAATATCACACATCAATGGGGTAAACAACTAATGCAAAGCTCTGGATTCAGTGAGGGCTGGGGACATTCTTAGGTGGATACAGGCTTATGTTGGTATGAGGGTCTGTGTCCTTGAATGAGGGTACCAAGGTGCCTAAATGACAGATTTAAATGCTTATTCTCCAGGCATTTATTTTAGCTAAGGCAAAAGAAAAGCATCTGGACATCCATGGCCGCTTTTCTCCAACACCATAAAAGTTGGTATGATTTACCAGAAAGGCTCATCCAGACTCTGCTACACTTTGCTGTGAAGGAAAGGTTAGTTTGCTGTTATTTTTTGTATTTCTGTATTGCCTTTCTATATTTTGAATACTGTAGTTTGTTTTCTTTACCTTGTGTTTTGCTTGCATTCTGTTTAACAGCATATTAAAACTTCAAAAGAGACCACAGCTCTCTGTTCTGAGTCAGGCAGAATTTTTCCCTCCTCCCACCCATTTAAGTTGTCTTGTTAAATACCACTGTCTTTCTAGTTGCCTGCCTCTTATGTTAATCTGACCATATATCTCATTTCTCTCTACTTTCACTGGCTTATGTGAGTAATCACAAAACCATCACTTTTGAAATCCCACCCTTCAATTATTTGAATTTATTGGCCATCCTACAGTATTTCATAGTACCAAAATACAAAAGTAACCACCCCTTTCAGTCCATCTTGCTGTTTTAAAAATAGTAACTCTCCACTAAACCTTAACTTTTTAAACAGGTAAAACTCAAGTTACCTACTTTCATATCTAACTTCTCTAGTGCACACTGCAGAGTGCATTCTTTTCAATCTTACCTTTAAGCATCCCTGTTACTAGCACTTTCTCTAATACCTAAAAGATCATCTCTACTTGACTCCAAGTAGACTTTTCTCTATCTGTTAAACCTAGCACTTGCTCCTACAGTACTTATTACCTTGATACGGCTTATAGATAGCACCCCAAAAGGCAAACCCCATTTCGGTCACCACGTCCCCGAATCTCTTTTAAAGTTTTTGTCTAGTCCTTCTAGCATGTCGAGGATCAGTTGCTAGTGTCCTCTCCTGCTCAGCTGGTGAACCTGGGAATATTGAGGCAATGTTACAATTGCCTCATGTACACAGACAACCCTCTCCTCCTCCCACAAAACACAAATACATGCGAGAGATGCAACTATACGGCCAAACTGGAGGCTGAGCTCTCTCAACATAGGACTGGCAAGACCAGTCAGGAGGAGAAGGTTACCACACACACTATAGACCCAGTCTCACATAGTACCATCACAACCTCAAATCATACACATAAACACACAAAGACATACTCGGCTCTGATCAAAAATCTACCAAAACAGCAGAGGCCACCAAAGCAGACACCCAAACAACCACCACCTCAGAACACAACACCTGCAACACATAGACCTCACAGTCAGAGTGTCAAACAGTCACAGCCCTTAAGGCCAAACACAATGCCAGACACACTAGTCATTGGTGACTCCATAGTCAGACACACTGACGCCCCGCCACCAGACTGAGTAAGGAGAAGGTCACAGTAAGCTGCCTGTCGGGCGCTAGAATCCGCCACATAACGCAAGCACTCAGGTCTCTCAACAGCAGGTACAAATATGACTCAGTCATTGTCCACGCTGGTGTAAACGACCTGAGACGCACCTCCTTGGACTACATGAAAAGAGACATTGAGGAGCTCTCTGATTATGTAGCCCAGGCAGGTATGACCCTGACCTTGAGCAGTATCCTACCTTCACCAAGAATGATGCCACAATACAGAGATAAGATGATCAGCTTTAACAATTGGCTTAAACTCTGGTGTCATTCAAAGGGGATCCAATGTCTGTCTGCCTGGGATGACATGCTGGACAAGCCACGCTGCTTCGGATGGCTTGCACCTGCCGGATATTGGCAAAGCTTGCCACCCCATAGTGCCTTTTAGGCAAGGCTCAAATTCTAAACCTACCACCCTAGAACACAAAAAAAAAAAAACTAAGGGTAATGCTGCTCAATGCCAGAAGTCTAAATCTCAAAATGCACGACTCGAGGCCCTTCTCAGTATGGAGAACATCGATGTCTGTGCAGTGACAGAAACCTGGTTCAAGGCTCCTGAGAGCACCCCAGCACTATCAGGTTTTACCTCTTATCATGCCCGGCCCCAAAATCCGGACAATACCAAGAAAGGAGGGGGTATCCATATTCATCAAAGACACCCACACCTCAAGACTGGTGGCAACGCACGATGCATCGGAGACCATCCAGGTGCAATTAACCATAGGCAAGACTGCTCTGCAAATTGTAGCATGTTACAGGCCACCCTCACAAACTCAGGAACCTCACATGGCCTTCCTGAAAACACTAGAGGGGATAAATGTATCACCAAACACCATCATACTAAGTGACTTCAATTACCCTAATATAGACTGGGAACACTACTCAAGCCCAAACACCCTAGCCCAAAAGTTCCTGGAATTCATAAACTCAAATGCCATGGAACAACTAGTCACCATCCCCACAAGAGGAGAAAACATACTTGATCTCATCATCACGAACATGGGAGCACAATGTTCAACACCGAAGTATATCGCTCACTGGTGAGATCAGATCACAACTAATCTCGCTGGAGGTCCTCATCCCACCCCACCTGAAATAAAGAAGACCACAGTAAAGAACTTCTCGAAGCCGACTTCACACTTCTAAAGACTAGTGTGGTCTCCTTTAAGGCCCCCAAGCCGACGGAAAACAGTACTCAAGCCGCTGAATCACTTACAAATGCCTTCTACCAGCACCTGCAGGACTGCATGGATAAGGCAATCCCAAGCAAAACAAAGACTCTTTGTACCAAAGGCAAGCGTCCAGTCTGGTGGACCCCAGCCATAAACAAACTCTACAACAAAAGGAGGAAGCTACTACAAGATAGAGCAAAATCCTTAAAAGGTAAGACACCCTTGATCACTATAAGTAAAAAACTAAGAGCTCTCATAAAATCATCCAAAGCAAATTTTGAGAGAAAAATAGCTAAAGACTCAAAAGACAATCATAAGGCCTTCTTTAGCTATGTTAGAAACCTGGGAGGAAACTCCCAGATATGCTCAGAACTAGTTCAAAATGATGTGAAGATTACTGATCCTACAGACATTGCCAACATACTGGCTCCTCCCCACAAAAGGAGAGATATCTATACCAAGCGATTGCAGCCCCTCAAACATCTCCAACGCCCAAGTGAGAACTGCTCTCTCCAAAGCAAAAAACACAGCATCCATGGGACCTGATGGTGTCCCCGGCTGTGTGCTCCACGAACTCAACGAGGAATTAAACCCACAGCTAGGACAGCTGTTTAATCATAGTCTTACCTCTGGATACGCACTCAGGAGTGGGCACTGCAACTGTGGTCCCACTTCACAAAGGCGGTGCCTCCACCGACCCTGGAAATTACCGCCCATTAGCTTGACAAGCCTTATCTGCAAAGCCATGGAGAGGATCATAATGGACCTCATAAATAAAGACATAGGAATTTGCAGACTTTGGATCCATCCCAGTTTGGCTTTGTCAAAGGCAGATCATGCCTTCTAAACTTGGTTGACTTTTTCAAACAGTCACCAAAGCCATTGATGAGGAAAGGCAGTCCATACAGCCTACCTCGATCTGGCGAAGGCCTTTGATACAATACCCCACTCGGGTATCATTGAAAAACTCATCAGCTTAAATGTTAACCCATACATCACAAGATGGGTTGCAAACTGGCTGAGTGACAGAACCCACAGGGTCAGAGTTGCTGGCGCCATGTCAGACTCAAAGCCTGTCACAAGTGGTGTACCACAGGGCTCAGTCCTGGGCCCACTCTTGTTTGGCATCTACTTTTCCAGTACAAGCAAACACAGGAGGGTTATGGCTGACAAAGTTTGCAGATGACTGCAAACTGGGCCATAGTAGAAAACACATCTGACACAGATATCCTTCAGAAGGGTCTCACAGAAACGGATAACTGGTGCCAGAGCCATGGCCTAAAGTTAAATGCCAAAAATGCATAGTCATATTCGGAAAAACAAGGTTACCCCTAGCTACCAAATAGGTGGCAATCCACTGAGTACAGAAGAAGTTATCAGGGACCTGGGGACCCAGGTTGATAGTAGTCTGTCATTCGACACCCATGTAGCTAAAGTAGTTAGGAAGACCTTCTACATTGCCCACCTTATCATGAAGGGATTCTCATCTAGATCAAGGGAGGTCATAGTCTCCCTATACTCATCACTCATCAGACCAATGATAGAGTACAATGCCCCATTCGGAATGTATCTGACCCGACACTTGCAGCAGCTGGAGAGGCCAGCAAAGTTCCTCACCAAATGGATAAAGGGTCTCAAACATCTGTTCTATGCTGCCCGACTGAAAGAACTCCAGCTCTATTCAGTCGCCACCTTGCTCAGAGGTGACCTTTGCCTAACATACAAGGCCATGTCAAACCCAGATTTGATGAATATGCTTCACCTCAAAAATCTAGATCCGTCAGAGCCACAAGGAGACTTAAACCTCGACACGGCTATTAATAGGACGTGCTGGAGGGATAGATTCATCACCCAAAGACTCCCTATGCTGTGGAATAAAATCCCGGTATATGTGAGGCAGAGCACCTCGCTGGCCTTGTTCAAGAGAAATCTTGACCAATGGATGGGAGATCGCAGATATACCCCAGGGATTACCTCAGTGCCACTGCTCAACAGAGGCACAGCAAAATAATGGGTATAGTTCCCCATACTAAAGGGGTGGCGTAAGCCACAAAACTATGGGCTAGGCTTGTAAATGCCCTCGGGCAGATAGCCTAGTATGAACCTATGAACCTATGAACCTATACATTTAATATTGAAAACCTGATTAGGAGAACAGAAATGTTAAATTGGTTGAAAAATGGAAAGTCACTAAACACAGAGTTTGAGAAAGGAGAAGTCCAAAGAAAATAAGCATTAGTATGTAGAGTTTGAGTAAACATTTTGCATAGACTAGCAGTTTTGATGGAAGACCATTACTTGATATTATTAGTAGCAGACAGCGGTAGCATTGTTGCCTCACAGCAAGAGGTTCTCCTGTTCGATTCTCCACTGGAGTGCCTTCTGTGTGGAGTCTGCATGCCCTCCCCACGGTCGAGGGGCCTCCAAAAGACATGCGTGAATGGGCGTGCCTTCGCTGAAGGTTGGGTGTCGGGCTGGCAACTTGGCACCATAAAAATCTACTGCCAATCATTAGTGGACCAGAGTTCTGCTGTGGCGACCCCTAACCGGGAAAAGCCAAAAAGACAAACATTAGTAGCAGACATACTTCATGCTGAGAGCTATAACAGGAATATAAGCGTACTAGGGCTCACAGTTTATAAGAGAGATGATGAGCCTCTTATATCAATATTTGTATTTCTGGATTTTGATGAAATAAAAAAGGAAGATGCAAGACAGTCCTTGCATGGGTTTGAGTTGATTCTCTAAGTATAGGAGCTGAGTAATATTTTTTCAAGCATATATGGCAAACTCCATCCCTACTCCATTTCCTATTTTCTGATGTATTCTTCAGCAGTAACTTGTGAATAGGAAAACAGTAAAATGGAAGAAGTGCTCTTATGAAACTCATAACTTGCTTTAATCACTGCATGTTGTTTTGTCTTTAGGTTTTCTCAAATGTCCTTACATGTTAAGTTCATTTTCACCAGAAAGGGAGGGGGGGGGTTCCCCCTTGTTTACTGATGAGGCACTTGAAAATTTCAGCTGATTAAACAACCACTGGTAGAAGATGCATGTCCATTGGTGGAACAGGAGCAGTGATGCTCTGATGTCATGCTACAAGACTGACGTGAAAATGATCAGGAATGTTCCCACTCTGAGGTACTGCTTCAACAGCACAAGTCTACTAAGGTCATACAAGGAGTGTTTGTGCAGTGCAGTGCAAGTGAGCAAATGTTAATCTGCAAATTCAACAAAATCAGGCAAACATATATATATATCTGCAGATAAACAGCTGCTGCTGCTAAACTATTTGAGCAAAACCCTTATGAAGAGCAAGAAAGTGCTATTTACAATGGTGTTGACAAGATTGTGCTTTGAATGAAGCATCCTAAACTGAGTTATTTCAGGGCCCTTCTCCTCCATTAAATAAGTTAAGCATCACTGCAATAGATCTTAAGATATCTTTATAACACACTACACAACAGATGAAAAAGCTTTAATTTTCCTGACTTTTCTGCAAGGAAACAGTCTTCAGAATGCAAAACTTTGAATGCCTAATGACAACTTAGGTCATGTTTTTGCTAAGTACTGAATGTTCCTTGACAGACTAAGAATGTGGATGGGTATTTCTGAAACATGCTAAGAAACAGCCAGATATCCTGGAGCTCAGCACCCTACCCTCACCAGATGTGGCAGACTCCCACCTCTCTGGCATGTCAGGATAGTATAAAATGAATATCTGCTGCTGCCATATTAGAGATGTCTTGTTCAATGAGGAAGGCCATGCAAACTGAAAGCTATTGAGGAATGCAAAGTAGAAGCGAACCTTGTGTGTTACAGAGGTTAGGAGACATAGTACAAATTCTACACAGACCTGAACGGCCCAAGGACTTGCATGGGCAAAAGAAATTGGACAGATTAAGGACAGGGTACCTCACCCCAGCTTAGGTTAACTAATAGTGAGACAGAGGATAGTACAATGGAAATAGTGATATGTCATATGAAGGGGGAATGTTAGGCCCCAAAGACGAAAGCTCAAAGTAATATAAAACGGGCCATTGGCCAATTGCAGCCAATAAAAAACAAATGAAGGTGTTCTTGGGATTAAGTAGATATTATCAGAAGTTTGTAAAGCATTTTGTAATAATAGCATGACCCCTCACAGACCTCACCAAAGGGAGATGTCCTTCAAAATATAGTGGATAGTGGAAGGCAATACTGTTTTCAAGCTGTTAAAATAAACACATATTTAGTGCCTGTGTTAGCGTCTCCTGACTTTAGTAAATAAATAATTAATATACCAGTTCATTAGAGGAAGGCTTAAGAGAAGTGCTATCACAAAATTTTGATAGTGTGGACCATCCAGAATGATACCTCTGTTGCAACGTAAATGATGCAGAAGTTAAGTATCTGCAATTAAAAGAGAATGTCTGGCTGTTATGTGGGAAACTGGATTATACGATCATAGGAGGCTACGAGATTATTGCTCCTAGGGCCTTTACAAGCCTAGCCATGTTATACCCTTGTTCCCTTATAGACCAAGATATATAGTCTATATTTGCAATGTGAATCCAAGATCAGCACTAGCTGCCCCTGTCCAAGAGGGACATAGGTAAAACCCCCGAGGTAAGTTTACGGTTTCCCATCCAATTGTCCAAGTTATGCTTAAATAGGGTGATTGAGGAGGTCTGTTTTACGTGAATTGGGAGATTGTTCCAGAGGAGTGGCAACCTCTATGAGACATATCTGTCTCTCCAGCATGTCCTGTTAATGTTGCAGGCTAGGATAAGGTCCTTAGGGTGAGTGACTCTTGTCCCATTTGATTTGCAGATGTGTAGCATTTCCATTAAGGCAGGGTTTGAGACTGCCCTGTAGGTCAGACGCAAGTTGTCTCTAAGTAATCTATATGATACAGAGTACTGTGACAGGCCCTTCAGTCTGTCCATGTAGGTCATGTGTTGTAGGCCCTGAATTTTCTTTGTGAGACACCTCTGAGGTCTCTCCAGCTGCTGCAGGTGTCTGGTAAGGTACATACTGAAGGGAGAATTGTTTTTTATTATTGTTCTGATGAGAGATGAGTACAGGGGGGTTATAACCAACTTAGCTTTGGTTGCTATGCCCTTTCTTATGAGATGTGTAACATAGAAGGCCTTCCTTACCACTGTGGACACATGGTGATCAAAGTTAAGCTTGCTATGAACCTGCGTCTCCAAAGCTCTCGCCACTGGATTTGAACTTAGGGGGATATTATTAATATTGCAATTTTCAGGGACTTCCACTTTGCTGAAGGGGATGAGAATGCATTGTTTGCATTGAGTTTAAGTACATGGCTCTGGCACCAATCATTTATCTGTTAGCCCATTTTGTAGAATGTTGATATCGTTGGGGGTAAATGTCAATAGAATAGCTATATAATGCCACTATACTTAAAAGCTCATAGTTTCATAAGTAAGTACTAGGATAGCTTCCCATGCAGGCCATCTAGGTGATTTTCATTGATGAGAATCAGTCCCTGTACCTCTTGTCTATAAGGTAAACACCTTAACTATTATGACAACCCTCAAAGGAAATTGCCTCTCTAAAATGCTACCTACAAGGGAGGGAGGTGATTAGCTTTAGTAACAAACCATTCCCACCTTTTATAAATACTTCAACCACAATATGGTAACACAATGATGCAGATGGACATTGTTTTTGCATGCATTCAAATTCAAAATTCAGTGCTGGACAGGCTTAATGCACTACAAGGCGGATGACTTTTACCAGCCACACAACCTATCCAGAGGGTATGAAGCTGATGAATCCAATATTGGGGATGGGGGCAGTTGTAATATAGCATGGGAAATCTCATCAGGTGGTTAATACAAGTGACCCTAATTTGTAAATATTGATAAGTCTATGTAAATTGAACAAATGCACATTTGTGTGTCACACAATTCACCTAAATATATTGACTTAAAATACATGTGGTTTCACATTTATGTGAATAAAAAAATTGGTATAATATACCACTGGATTACCAATTGGCTCACAGATAGGACACAGATGATCAAAAAGAAATTACCTCCACAAAGAGACCAGTCACTAGTGGAGTCCTTCAGAATTCTGTGCTGGAACCTCTCCTGTTTGGCATCTACATTTCTAAAGTAAAAGCCAGTAAAAAGGGTTCTGACTGACTATGTCTGCAGATGACTGCAAGATAGGAGCTGTCATTAAATCCCCAAATGACTTAGACATCCTGTAGGAAGGTTTGTTCCAAATGAATGACTAGTGTCAAAATCATGGACTGAAACTAAATGCCAAAAAATGCATTAATGTATTCTTTGGGTAGTCATCTACCCCAAGCCATTGATAATATGCCTCTAAGAGTTGATCCAGTTGTTCAGGATTTTGGAATTTGTGTGGCCAGAGACTTACCTTTTGACCTACATATGTCTATTGTTGTAAGAAAGTCATTCTGTATTGCATAGCTTCTAAACAAAAGGATTGTGTCTAGATCTAGGGATGTCATTGTCCCCTTCTTCTCAGCCCTCATTAGGTTAATCATTGAATATAATTCCCCATTTGGAACATATCTGTCCAGACACATACAACAACTGTAATGCCCACAGAGATACCTTACTAAAAGGATACAAGGCCTAAACAACATATCCAACATGGATCGACTCAAAGCCCTGTCACAATACTTGGTATCTTACAGACTGCTATGAGAACTGTGTATGTCATACCCATTACTCTTGGATTTACTGCATATCAGAAAGTCAAATGGCATCAAAAATACATGTTATAGGGATCTAAACCTCTTCTGCAACATCAACAGAATGATTTGGAGGGACAGGTATATCTTGTAGAGGATACCGCTGCTGTGGAACAAACTCCTATCCACATAAAACAAAGTTCATCCCTGTCCATATTCAACTGTAACTTATATCTATGGATGGGAAACAGAACATTTACCCCAGGACTGCCACCTGTGCTACTAATGGACACAGGCAGCTCTTAAATCCTTTATCCCATTGATGGGTCCCTTCAAATTAACTATGATATGATCCCAGTTATTTTCATTAGGGATAATATATAATTATTGATCATGGGACGGATAAAACCAAACTATAACCAAATGGGATAGGTTATTTTGAGCACAGAAAGGGAAACTGGCAAGGCTTAAAATGGCCTGCAAGGGCAGCTAGCCTGGTACTGACCTATAAACCTATAATCACATTTGACAGATGAGAAATACTGGCAGAAACAAACAGGAAACATGCTGTACGGATTGTTGTGTCCACCAATGGAATGCTTTAAGTAGTGCAACCTAGATACACCTTTCTCCGGCACAAAACACAGAGCAATGTTTTTTCATTGTAAATCACTGCTGATGCATGTCTAAGTCTGTGCTAACACTGATTCCCTGCTTTTGAGAGATTTTTCCTGTCTTAGAATTTGTGCAACCATGGGGATGGTATATAGAATTTCAGGGGTGTCAGGTGCTTTCCCCAACACTGGGTCGATCATTTATGGCTTAGGTGAATTTTGTGTCAGACAAATGTGCATTCTACTAAATTACCCACATATATATATATATATATATATATATATATATATATATATATATATATATATATATATATATATACTTTCATCTGGAATGATTTTTACATTAGTTGAACATGTTTCTTTGGTTCAGCAGATTGAGGTTTTTGCTGTATTAGTAAGAACAGGTTTTCTTAATGATGATATAATTAAAGCTATTTAAAGAGCTTGTCTGCCCTTTATTATGAGGATTTGATGTGCAGATCAGTAAGTTTGGTATTGAGACAGTGGATTAAACTGGAAGAAGAAACCAAGAAGAAGCTGTCATTTGTTCATATTAAAGTGGCCCTGAACTACTGGGGGTGCACTTACTGAAACAGATTGCAATGCAGGGAATGGAAAGGAGAGAGATAAAAAAGGAAAGAAAGAGAGAGAGAGACAAAGACATACTGAAAGAGACTGTAACCCAGCAGTATGGAACTATTTTGAAGGCTTTGAGTGTGAGCTTATCGTTAACTGTATGACTTTTGAAGAACCAGTATTCTTTTATGCTTTTTTATATTATAAGCAACATTGTTTTTTTAAGATAATGGTCTCTACTGCCTCTAGTGTTTCATAAATTCATAACTATGGACAAAAAGTAAACTACAATTCACTAGGCCCAAACCAAACCATAAAGTAGATCATGTGCATTAAACTTAGCTGACTTATTTCAAAGAGTCACAGAAGCATTAGATTAAGGTAACTCCATCTACACTGCTTACCTCAATTTAGCTAAAAGGTTTGACACTATACTCCTGTCTGGTATTATCAAAAGAACTGGTAAAAATCAATATAAATCCCCTACATAATCCATTGGATTGCCAGTTGTCTCACTGATAGGCAAAATTCTAATAGGGTTAATAGTACATTATTATCCAAGACTCATGTATGAAGTGATGTACTCAGAGCTGTTCTGTGAGACCACTTTTATTTGGCATCTACTTCTGTGATGTCAGATCTGGCATTAAACATCTGTGGCTGATGAATTTCACAGATGAATGCTAGCTTGGAGCCATCATAATCTCCCTGAATACATTTAGATCTTCCAAGGGGGTCTAAATCAAACTAACATATGGTGTCAGGATCACAGTCTAAAGCTGAATCAAAAAATATGTAACATACAGTTTTGGAAAAAGGAACTCCCTCTCTCTCACCAATCATATAAATGACACCTGCCTTAAAATAGACACTGTCATTAGAGAACTCATCATCTTTGTGGATAATGTCCTCTTCTTTGACCAACATGTATCCTCTGTCATTAGTAAAGCCTTCTGTCTCACCCAAATGATTATCAATGGTATCCACTTTTGGTAAAAAGAGGTCATCATTTCCCTCTACTTGACCCTCATCAGGCTCTTACTAGAATACAATACACCCTTTATCGTGCACCTATACAAACACCAAACCCTACTTGAAAAACATCTGAAGTTCCTCATTAAAATAATCTCAGGTGTAAGCTCTCCAAGTTACCTGGTGGGTCTGAAAATCATATGTCTCTTGCCTGTCTCCTTCAGACTTCTATAGGGTGAGCTATGCCTGGCCTACAAAGCTTTAAATTACCCAGTCCTGCTTGATCTACTACATATCTGCAAACCTGGTAGTAAAACAACTGCAAGGTGATGGGATATAAGACTATATTGCAATACAAACAGGATATCTGTCTCCTAAAGAATTCTGCACCTGTGGAACAAGCTATTGTTTTTTTTTAGAGCAAAACACATCCATCTCTTTCTTCAAATCGAACTCAGACAAAGGGATGGGAAACTACACATTTTCCACATGCTTATACTCCTCCCCCTTACAGGTATGGGGGAGTAATTGAGTGTATCACTGGGATTGCAGGAGCTAGGCTTTAAAATGCTTAACTGGTCTCTTGCTTAGTAGCAGTCTTTGAACCTAGGAACGTATGACTGTGTTTGATGAGTGTTTACATCTCAAGTGGTCATAATAGTCATAAATGCTAGACAAACATGATGTCTCTTGTTGCCAAAGGTATCTTCTGAGCTATGAAGCTGATTACAAGACACATTGCAGTATGTATGTGTATGTAAGTGTGTATGTATGTGTGAAGGACACCCATTCATCTTAATATATTATATTTTTTTTACAAACAGCCTATCCTCTTATTCACCATCCATACCTCTCAACTCTGGTATTAAATACTAAATCTGCGGCCACTCACCTTCTCTGATATAACATGAGAAAACTCTGATTTTTCTTCTTTTTCACCAGACTGAATGTAGAGCCAATGTGTGTGTGTGAGAGAGAGAGGGAGACAGAGAGAAAGACAGAGAGAGAGAGACAGAGAGAGAGAGAGAGAAAGAACAACTTCTTGGAGCTTGCCTCAATCAAAATGGATGAGTAGCGAAAAAGCCTAGAAACTGACAATAGCATGGTCTTTAAAAAAGATAAAAGACAGTACTGTGTAGTGTTAAAGATATTACTCTGTAGATGTGGTAAGTAACTGTGAAGTGCATTTGGGGTACATGTAATATTTATTATCTTCGTGTGGGTGCATGTGGATGTGTGGGTGTGGATGTTTACATATGTGGATGTGTGTGATTATGTGCTTAGGAAGAGGGCATAACTCTGCCTCTGTGTCTGATTTTTGTCTCATATATTTGTCCTGTTCTATATTAAATTCTTCATTTGGTGGTAAATCCCTGGGCATTGGGGGATTAGAGTCAGTTGATAGCGAGACACAGTAGAGTTTCATAGTTGTTATTATCTAGAAAATGCAAGTCAATGCAACACCTGTTATTCTGTTAAATTATTAAGTGAATTATCATTTTCTGGCACTTAGTTTAGAGGATTGAGGTTGTGACCTGCTTCCTGTAGTTAATAATATGTGGTTTGATTCCTTCCACCTCTGTTTGCCCTCTATGTGATTTTGAACAACTTACTTTACCAGACAATGCTTCTATCTTGCCCCTGAAAATGGACACTTTGTCCCATGGGTTTACTATGTTAACAAAAAAATTGTCCCTTTTTTGTGCCTTTGTCCCTCCATTATTTTTGGGTTTGTCCAGGTTAAGAGATGTTTTGTTCTTTTCCTCAAAAAATCAGTAGTTTTTTCACAAATATTGTGGTCCGCAGTCACTAAATAATAATGAGCATGTGCGTTTTAATGCTTGTATTCTTCAGAAAATGCTTGATAATGCAAAGTGTGTTAGTCTAGCAATTTTTTTCACATATATAAGATAAATATTTTAAAACATGTTCCTGATTTTGGGTCTTTGTCTCTTACTCCTGAACTAAGAAGCTGAGAGGACAGAGAGGTCTTGTAAAGAGTTGTACATTAGAGTTCTCACAGCACTGAGCTGAAATACATTTCTAGGTTATTATGTATGCATTTCTTCATTCATTTGATCAAAAGCAAACATCTGAGGGGATCAGTCTTACACAGGGTTGCAATTGATGGTCACGTGTGTGTGTGTGTGTGTGTGTGTGTGTGTGTGTGTGTGTGTGTGTGTGTGTGTGTGTGTGTGTGTGTGTGTGTGTTAGGGCAGGGCAATGGAACAGATGCCCTGGGTGTAATATAGGCTGGGACACAGTCAACAGATATTAAAAACGCAGTATCACACTTTCAGAAATTAATGCTGATACTGCATATGCTGTCATGACTGAAGTACTGAGACATTTCATGTGTGGTATTTTAACTGCAGGAAGCCACTTTGTATATTTCTAGCAAGTAGCTTTCTACAGTTTCAGAGTAGAAGAGCTTTTTATTTAGTTAGTTATTTTTACTCCTCAACTTAGAGTTGAGGGGAGCACTAGATGAGGGAAATGTGCAGGGTACCAGACATCTTAGCTATGGTTCTGGTATGTGTGTGTGTGTGTTTGCACATACAATATTCTTCTTATCTGTCACTAACTTTGCCATATATCTGTGGTCTGTTCCTCACAAAATTTGTACTTTTCTCTCATATTGTTGCGGATTGCAGTCATTAAATAAGAAACATGAGTTTCAGACTTCACATCCTTCAGAAAATGCTTACAAATACAAATGTGTTATACTAATGACTTTTTAGTTTATAAGAGCAGTATTTAAAATCTGTTCCTTATTTTGGGTCTTTGTCTCTGGTTCTTGTACTAAAGGGTTGGGGAGTGCATGGGGATGTGCAATGAGTTGTACTGTATGACTCTCACAGCATTGAGCTGAAATACCTTTCTACGTCATGTATTTATGTATTTTTTTCATTCATTTGATTACAAAGAAACAACTGAGGTGTACACAGTCATTCAAGTAGTTGTAATTGATAATTACATCTGTGTTTGTGTGAGTGTATGTGTGCGTGTGAGTGTGTGTTTGTGTGCATGTATGCGTCTATCTAATATGGATAGATCCATATATAGTTGCACACACACACACACACACACACACACACACACACACACACACACACACACACACACACACAGACTTACTTCCTGCATTCTAGTATAGTTATGGTGTAAAGGACAGAACTGGTTGTAGTAAACAGGAGCATTGTCATATGAGTGATGTACTTTGGGCATGTTACTTGGTTTCCTTGCTTTGTTGAAAGTGTGTTTATTATTTGGTTCTGTATAAACTGGACAATATGAAGCCCATGAGTTTGAACTTAATATTTCAGCTCTGAGTGCATCTTAATTTAGCTTATTTTGCAGGCACATGGGTGTGAAATTCACTGCGTTGGTCTACCAAAATGTCAGTCTGGCAGTTAGTACAGATAAGTTTAGCCATGAGCTATTATTAAACTGCTTCCTGTAGTACAATGTCTGATTTCCTCAGCCTTTGAATCTATACTATGCAACACTAACCAAGTCACTTCACCAGAAAGTACTCCTGGGTTGCCCTTATAAAGGGGCACTTGTACCGAGTGGCTGTTCCATCCCATTAGCAAATAACATCCGTATTGTCTTTGAATCCCTGCACCATTCACAAAAATAATTAGTGCTTCACTGTATGCTATATGGATATGAATGACAGTATGTCTCTTGTACTTTAATGGCTTGATAGATGCACTTTCAATAAAAGTGAATTTCAAGGGGATATAAGTTTACTGTTGCTCTTGTAAGTCTGATTTCAATATTAGAGGGCATTTTTGTTGTATAGCAAATGGCTGTCAATGTTTTTGCTGTAAGCTTTGAAATAAAAGTTTTAAATTAAATCCAAATTTTTGATAAAATTGTAAAAATAAAAAAATAAAATAGTTCAAAAAGTGTTTTATGGTAACTGGCGAGAGACAGACAAATAATTGGATAGTAGTATGGCTGGACAGGCCGTGGTCTATTACCCTGTCTAAGGTTTCATTTGACCATGATCTGACTCTAAAGTGAATAGTTAATTTTGACTTAAAATCAGCTAGGATTACTCTTTGTCAGACTGAATTCTGAAAAATGATAAAGGAAAGCAACTCAGTACTCCTTGAGAACACATACATTTTTATTTAGGTGTTAGCCTCTTAAGATTAATTTTATATTCACGTTTACTCTATCATTTTGTTGCTGCAAAATTTGAAATGTGAGATGTAAACTATACTCAGCAAAACCATTCACAGAATATAAATGACTTACATACCTAGGAGGCTAATTGTCATATGTGATCTGCAGGTGCTGAAGAAGTATATAATGCATCAATGCCTAATGGGGGATTAGGTTTGGCATAATGGTTAGGGTGCTTGCCTTACAAACACAAGGTGCAGGGTTTGATTCTCAAATGGTATAATTGGCTAGGCTTAAAATAGCTCACAATGGCAGTTAGCTTAGTAGTAATCTATGAACCTATGACAAGCATCAAACCCATACCACAGCAGTCCTCAATGCTTGTAGTTTGTCAGTGCTTTTATCTGTAGATTCACATTTTAATAGTGTTAAGATAAAATGAACAGTATCGTTGATTCACTATTACTACAGTCAGTAATACTTTTACTCTGTTTAGCACAACTTGATTACTAATACAGACAATGTATGCCAGAGTTATGTGGATAAAACCTACCAAACAAGGAGAAGATACACAAGACTGACTCACTAAAACCTGATCCTATGAGGATGGAGGCCCGCAAAATGAATTTTATGTAGGTTACCTCAAGATTAACCAACCTAAATACTGAGCCATCATTGTGAAGTAATACAGTACTTACATTCAGTTAGCATTGAAACATATAACAACTCTGTTAAACATAAACAAAACAAAATATTAACATTTATTTTTGGAAGAGGACAAGCTTTCCCTGCATCTACTACATGGTGGGTAGGTCCACTAAATCTTTTTCAGCTTAAATATTCCACCTCGAAACTCATGCCATGTCAGATAAAAGGTGAGCAGTTAATGTTTTTTAAAATGAAGTACTGTTCCTCTTTCCAAGCTAATGTGATACTGGAAGGAGTATAGCTGAGTTGTGGGATAGACACTGAAGAAAGAGATACCCCTTACTCTTAATGAGCCTGGACTCTGAGAAAGCTTTAAACAGAATTCACTGGGAGTCTCTCTGGTGGCTATTAAACAAATTTGGATTTTCATTTGACTTTATTGACTTAATTCACCAACTCTATAGGGAGTCACAAGCACAGATAAACATCAGGGGTAGACTTAAAGTGGAATTTGAGTTAAGAAGGGGTACCAGACAGGGGTGTCCACTCTCTGCCTTACTGTTTGGCCTAAACATAGACCCGCTGACTCAGACAATCAGACAGAACAACATACATATATTTCAATGTGGCTGGACACAAGAGAAAATGGTATTCTATGCAGATGATGTGATAATATACATGACAAGGCCCCAGGAAGATCCCGCCCCTCTTCTGGCAATCTTACACAAGTTTGCCGAGATCTTGGGATATAAAATTAATCTGAATAAGACAATGGCTATTCCTGTCAGCCTCATTCCTACTTTTGATATGGTCCTGCAGTTCCCCTATCTTTGAAGTCATTTTACAACGAAGTGGACTGACAGTGTTGTGAGTCCCCTAAGATTATGTGGGAGGCAACAGTGAATATGTTTTTAGCATGGATCAAGAAATGGGAGTCAATAAGGCTAGAACTCAATAATAAGGATAGAACTTTTAAAATATCTTTACTACAGAGATCATGTACGTGTCAGCCCTTCATGCGTGACCCACGAGAAAATGTCTGAGCTGTGTTGGAGAAGAGCTTGATGAGGTTTGTCTGGGGAGGCAAGAAATCAAGAGTCAGTTGGGGAAAAATAAGCCAGCCAGCCTGAGGAGGGGGCAGTCTGGCATCCCCAAATCTGAGGAGTTACTAGAAATCAACCCAAATGAGGTGGGTCTATCTGTTGCAGGACTTGAACTATGGGGCTGCTTGGAAACAAACGGCTATAACCCAGGGTAATGTAATTCCAAGCTGGATGGTTTGTATATATGTTTACAGTTTACTAAGGAAATGGGGAGTAAAAAGCAGATGAAGCAGATAATACTGGCATACTAGTGCCTATGGTTCTACATTATAAGCTGACATGGGCAAGTCCACTGTTTCATGGATGGGTGTCTAGAAAGAGATTGTCTGTCCTTTGGGAAGAGATATTGGTAGGCAAGAAAACTGAGCCCTGGAATGAAAACAAAGAGTTTGTCCAAATGAATGCGGGAGATTACCTGATTTATGCAGCTCTGACAAAGGAGTTGGCAACTGGAATGCGAACAGAATCTAGGGGTGCAATTTTCAGAAAAGGAATCCTTTGGATGAGACATTAAACTGTGGCCCCATCTGCCTGAGTTGGTGGTAGCTCAGATAGATGTGAAAGATCCCACAACACTTATCGAAAAAAGAGAAGGGGGAGTTCCCTGGTGTCCTGGCCAAATTTCCTCTAGTAAGTATGAATACAACCTCAGGTCTCCCATGAAAAAAGGCAATTGATCCAATAGGACTAAGCCAGTTAAGAAAGCACAAACAAATAAATATTACAAATAAAACTGGAATGGCAGGAAACATCTCTAATCCCTAAGAGAGTAACCAAATCTAGGAAGTTTTTAATTTTTTGGTGGAAGTGCTTGCATATAGGTTCATAGGTAGATACTAGGCTATCTGCCCTAGGGCATTTATAAGCCTAGCCAGAGTGTATTTGGCTTCCGCCTCCCTATTAAATTAGCCTACTGTGCCTCTGTAAAGTAGGTCACAGAAGGTACCCTTTTAAGATTAGTTTACTGTGCCTCTGTCTAGCAGGGACACAGAAGAGATCCCAGGGGTGAATTTGCGATTTCCCATCCACGTGTCCAGATTTCGCTTGAAGAGGGTCAGTGAGGGGCTATGTCTAACATGAATTGGGATTCTATTCCAGAATGAGGGGAGCCTCTGGGAAATGAATCTGTCACTCCAGCATGTCCTATTTATTTTTGTGCTGAGGTTTAGGTCCCTGGAGTGTGTAGCTCTAAGGGACATGGATTTTTTGAGGTGGAGCATGTCCATTAATTCTGGGTTTGACATGGCTTTGTACGTCAGGCATAGATCGCCTCTGAGTAGGCGGTAAGCAACTGAGTAGAGCTGGAGTTTCTTTAGTCAAGCTGCATAGGACATCTGTTTGTAGCCCATGATCCTCTTGGTGAGGTACATTTGGGGTCTCTCCAGTTGCTGCAGGTGTTGGGTAAGGTACATCCCAAAAGGGGCATTGTATTAAATTATGGGCCTGATGAGTGATGAGTAGAGGGGCACAATGACCTCTCTTGATCTAGATGCGAACCCTTTCGTGATAAGGTGGGCTATATAGAAGGTCTTTCTAACCACTTTGGCAACGTGATTATCAAAGGAGAGATTACTATCTACGTTGGTCCCCAAATCTCTAATTACTTCTTCCGTACTTAATGGATTACCACCTATGTGGTAATTTGTGGGCACCTTGTTTTTCCCAAAGGGGATGACTATGCACTTTTTAGCATTTAGCTTGAGGCCGTGGCTCTGGCACCAAGCATCTGTCTCTGTGAGACCCATTTGGAGGATGCTTGTGTCAGCTGGAGATTCGATTATGGCCCCCAGTTTGCAGTCATCTGCGAACTTTGTCAGCCATAATCCCTCCGTGTTAGCCTGAACCTCAGAAAAGTATATACCAAACAAGAGAGGTCCCAGAACTGAGCCCTGTGGGAAGCCACTTGTAACTGGTTTGGATTCGGACATGGCACCTGTGATTCTGACCATGTGGGTTCTATCTCTGAGCCAGTTTGCAATCCATCTTGTGATATAGGAGTTGATATTTAAGCTGGTAAGCTTATTTATGATGCCCGAGTGGGGTATTGTGTCGAAGGCTTTTGCTAGGTCCAGGTAGGCTGTGTGGACTACCTTTCCCTCATCTATGGCTTTGGTAACTGTTTCAAAGAAATCAACTAGGTTTAAGAGGCAAGATCTGCCCTTAACAAAGCTGAATTGGGTAGGGTCCAGTGTCTGGAGGCTCCCAATGTCTTTGTTTATGAGTTCCATGATAAAACGCTCCATAGCATTACAGACCAGACTAGTCAGGCTTATGGGGTGATAGTTTCCGTGGTCCGTTGTGGCACCACCTTTGTGGAGTGGGACCACTGTAGCTGTACGCCATTCTTTGGGTACATATCCTGTAGTAAGGCTAAGTTTGAACAGTGACTTAATGTGAGGGTTCAGTTCTTCTTGGAGCTCGTGTAAGACATAGCCTGGGACACCATCCGGTCCCATAGATGCTGTGTTTTTTGCTTTGGAGAGGGCAGCTTTCACCTGTGCATCTGTGATGTCAGGGAGGTTACATTCAGTTGGGATAGGCATTTGCTCCTTTGGGGAGGAAGGGGGGGAGAAGTTTGCACTGAATCTGTCTGCCAGGATGTTGGCTATGTCTGTAGGTTTGGTATATTTTGTACCGTTATGCAACAATTCAGAGCATATCTGGGAGTTTCCGCCCATGTTCCTGACATAACTAAAGAAGGCCTTGTGATTATATTTAGTGTCTAGAACAATTTTTCTTTCGAAACTGGCCTTTATTGATTTTATGAGGGATCGAAGTTTCTTGCTAATACTGATCAGAGATGCCTTCCCTTTTTGGGATTTTGCTCTGTCATGTAGTAGCTTCCTCCTTCTATTGTATAGCTTATTTATGGCTGGGGTCCACCAGACCGGTCTCCTGTTTTTGGAGGAGTGAGTCTTGGTTTTATTTGGGATAGCACGATCCATGCATTCCTGCAGGTGCTCATAGAATGCATTTGTAAAGGATTCTGCGGATTGGGCTGTATTATCCTCTGGCCCAGGGGCTTTGAAGGATTCCACCTCAGTCTTGAGAAGTGCAAAGTTGGCTTTTGAGAAATTCTTTACAGTGATTTCCTTGGCTGGGGTGGGGACAGGATATGGATGTCCAGGGAAATTTGTTTATGGTCTGATCTTACCAATGAGGGGTTTACCTCTGGTGTGAAACATAGAGTCCCCATGTTGCTGATGACCAGGTCCAATATGTTGTTCCCTCTTGTGGGAGTGGTGACCAGTTGTTCCATTGCATTAGAGTTTATAAATTCAAGGAACCGTTGGGCAAGGGTGTTTGGGCTTGAGTAGTTTTCCCAGTCATTGTTTGGGTAGTTGAAGTCACCCAATAACATAGTGTTTGGAGAGACCTTCATATTCTCCAGTGTTCTCAGGAATGCCAAGTGGGGTTCCTGTAATAGGGAGGGTGTTCTGTAGCAGGCTACAAACTGAAAGGCAGTTTTGCCCGCTGTTAGTTGCACATGGATGGTTTCCGATGCTTCGTGCAGTGCCACTAACCTGGAGGTGTAGGTGTCTTTGATGAATATAGATACTCCCCCTCCTTTTGTGCATCGGTCCGAGTTTTGGGTCCAAAACACATGGTATGAGTTATAACCTGGTAGTGCTAGGGTGCTCTCAGGAGCCTTGAACCAGGTTTCTGTTACTGCACAGACATCGATTTTCTCCATACTGAGGAGAGCCTCGAGTGCATGCATCTTGAGGTTTAGACTTCTGGCATTGAGTAGCATTACCTTTAGTTTTTTTATCCTTGGGTTGTCTATGGAGGTGGGTTTGTCCTTTGAGCCTTGCCTAAAAAAGGCACTATGGAGGTGGCAAGAGCCTTGGCCAGTATACGAAAGCCTAAGGGTGACAGGTGCAAGCCGTCCCTAGCGAAACAACGTGGCTTGTCGAGCATGTCATCCCAGGCTGACAGACACTGGATCCCCTTTGAATGACACCAATACTTTAGCCAATTGTTGAAACTGATCATTTTGTCTTTATACTGTGGCATCATTCTTGGTGAGGGCAAGATGCTACTCAAGGTCAGGGTCATACCAGCCTGGGCTACATGGTCAGAGAGCTCCTCTATATCTCTTTTCATGTAGTCCAGGGAGGTACATCTCAGGTCATTCACACCAGCATGGACAATGTCGGAGTCATACTTGTACTTGCTTTGGAGTGACCTGAGTGCTTGCGTTATGTGGTGGATCCTGGCACCCGACAGGCAGCTTACAGTGACCTTCTCCTTGTTCAGTCTGGTGAGCGGGACATCAATGTACCGGACAATAGAGTCCCCTATAACAAGTGTATTTGGTGTGTTGTTTGGCCTTAAGGGCTGTGACTGTGAAGCACACTGATTTTGTGAGATATGTGATTCTTGGGTATTATTGAGGGGTGGCTGTTGCTTGGATATCTGCAGATGCAATAGGTCTGTGTGAGATTGGATTTGTGGTGTGGGTGGTTACCTTTTCCTCCTGAATGACAGTGCCAGTCTTGGGTTGAGAGAGCTCTGCCTCCAGTTTGGCTGTGTAACTGCATCTCTCACATGTATTAGAGTTTGTTGGAAGGAGGAGAGGGTTGTCTGTGCACATAAGGCAATTGTAACATTGCCGCAAAATTCCCAGATTCACCAGCTGGACTGGAGAGTAACCTTGAAACTGACCCTTAGACATACCAGATTAGTATAGGGAACTGTTTTTTTACAGATCAGATTAGGGAAGGGAACTGATTTTTCACTTGACCAGGAAGGACCAATCGGGAGCCTAATACTTATGAGAAGTCAAGGAGGGTGTAGTGCTTTAGTTAGTTAGTGTTTCCTTATAAGAGCTGAGCAAGTGCAGGGCTTTAGAAAGAGGATAGAGTGATTACTTTGAGAGTTTGAACAGTTCTAAGGGAAAAAGTGAAGACCAGACTTTGTGGAGCCTGGAATAGTTTAAACCTGTTTAGGCGGCGCTGCCCGGCGCTGCTCAGTGCGCAAAACCACGCAAAAAGAGAGTTGTAGGGTTTTAAGAGAGAGAGAGAGAGAGATCAAGGAGTTTAGAATTGACCCAAAATGGCCAATAAAACTACAGCTTCTAGGTAGTAACCATTCCTCCAGGGACAGGCAGGCTGTTCAGTGTTAACCACTCCCACTGGTGAACACAGAGACTTCCCTTTAGCCCAAGCAAGCACTGGCCTTCTAGAAACTTCCAAACAGTTCAGAACAGCAAATCTGTAACTGAACTTTCTTAACTTTCAGAAAGTGGGAAAAAGCAAGATTTTTTTTTTTCTTTTTGTTGTAGTTTAAAGGTAGCAGAGATACACAAGCAGCAAAATAATCACAACAGTGCAATAAATGACCCCACAAGAGTGCTAGGCCAAAATCAGGTAAAATGCAGTTTGTAGAGAAAAAAACTATTTTAAATTAAGTGCAACACAGGAAATGCAGTTAACAGGCTCTAGATGTGTTCCAAGTAACTACTGTTACTGTTACAGATATAAACTTTAGCAAGCCAGAAAATGCCAAAAAGTAGGCGGCAAAGTAGTAAAACTTAACAAAAAATCAGAAGAAAATACTTAAAATCACAAAAGTGGCTCCTTTTCTTCTCTCAGCATTTTCTCCCCTTGGTAGGTGCTTCAGCAACAATTAGCAAGCCTGAAAAGATGCCAAAACCACGAGGCAGCATATATCTTTATATGCCTGATAAACGTCATAGAATGTATCCAGCAGTAAGTCTCCAGTGCTGGAGCTGTAACAGGGATTCCAAAGTAGACTGGGTGTGAATCTTCTGTACTTGTTCAAAGTTGGGAGAATATAAAAGAGGAGTTGCAGGGACCCATTGGTATATAGCATAGTAGTAGATGGCACCTCACTAAACAAAAATTCCTTCTTTGTTGGAGTGGGTGTACAAAGGCTCAGAGGAATAGTAAAATGCTATTTGAATTGATATTAGTAGTTTCCAAGAAGGGAATAACCAAAGGTTGGAGAAGTGAAGCATCTCTCTGCTCCAGTGAAGTCATAACCATCAAAAATTGCATAAGTGAGCTTGAAACAAATAAAGGAAAAAAGGAGCCTAGGGCACCTCATGAAAAATAAATGGGTACAATGGGATTCACTTAAGAAATGCTACTGCCCCTCAAGCATATCATTAGATCTCAGCCTGACATGGTGTGTTATCATAGCTCTGCTCTATCCATATCAGGTTTGGTTTGGGAATACACCTAGTGATTCTGAAACTCTCAGCCTGACAAGGTGTGCTGTCATAGCTAAGTTCTATCAATATCATGTTTGGTCTTGGAATGCACCTGCTGATTCTGAAATATATTATTTAATATCTTTATTGAGTGATAAATATGTCTTGTCTCCTTGTTTATATATATTTTTTAAGATTTTTCTTGGTTCTTTTACTTTTTTGAAAAGTTATACAACCCCTAGCATGGTGCACTATGAATGGGGACTGCAATGTACTTTGTCAATAAAGCTCTCTGTTCAAAAAATTAAGTAGTGGGATGGCTTGCTTCCCCTTGCAAAAAATGTGCATTACCTGGATAACACTTTTTTTTTTACTTTAGTCTTTAAGTTCATATCTGGGCTGGATCTGAGTTTGTTTGCATTTAACTCACCATTTCTTGAGGTTCTGTGCATTTGACTTTTTAAACTTGACATTTAAAGCGTCATACTTTTGTGTCTTTATCTTGTGTGGTAGATACAAGTGAATATTATTTTGCATTTAATGCTTTATCTGGTGGGATTAATTACTTCTGGCCCCTTGCACTTTTATCTTTTAGGTTTTCCTTGGCCTTCCTTCCCTTCACCCTTATGAGTTTATCTACAGTCCACGAGTCTTATGAATCTTCATTCAGAAAAAAAGTATATTTAGAAACAATTATTTCTCACCAGAACTTCTTCTTTGTGTTCATTTTCTTTTGAAACATCTGATCCCTCCCACTAGTAATTTGCTTCTCCTTTATTGTGTGAAACCGTTTCATTTCTAAGTGAAAATAAGCTGCATTGCCATTTAAATAGGTCTAATTTATTCCCGTTGTAGTTGAACTTACTTTCCCTTTCTTTTTAATTTCTTTCTTATATTGTTTTGTCTTAATCAACTGTCAATACATTCAAGCTTGGTTTCTTCTTATGTATTATTTATCTTCATTATTAATGGGCTCGAATGTAACTTCATCAGCTGTGCTAAGATTTGTAATATCGATCTCACACATACAGTCAATGTTTTTTCCCATTTAGCTTTAAATCCTATTTATATTTTCATTCAAATGTCATATTTTAATGGGAGAGAAAACTACAAATGCGTAAACAGACAAACCAACGTGTTCTTACACAAGAAATGGTCACTTTAATTGATAAAATCACCAGAAACTTAACACTTTTGCCTTTTACAATCCAGGCATCATCAGAGTCAAATAAAAAATCACAAAAGGAAATACAAACATAATTTCTTGTAACATTATGCATTCATGAATAATGTACTAGTTTATAAATAACATCCGTATTGTTAGAATTGCTGCAATAACAGAATAAAATACTAAGTAGTAGAACCATGTATATGTTATTAAATATTGTATAAAAATATTTTTTATAAAATATTTTGCTTAAAAACTGTTTGGATTCACTTAGGCTTGCAGGAACCTGTATTTAAACCTGTTTTGCTGTTTTTTTCAAGGTATTCGAGATAGAAATTGTGTCATTAATTCCAGGTTTCACCCTGGCATTGAGTCTTAATTGCCATTCAGATTCTGTGATCTGCAGATCAAGGTCAATGTCGCCCCCTCTTGTACTAACCAAAATTCTATCAATGACAAAAAATAGGAACATTTTGAAATGTGTACACTCTGTACTGTGTGTGTAAAGGGCGGTGGTACACTTTGCATTTCTAATGTCCCTGTTGTGTTTTGTAATCTTGTCATGTAGTTTCCTGGTGGTCTTGCCTATATAGAATGCAGGGCAGGAAATACAGGTGGCAATACAGACAACATTTTTAGTGTTACAATTGCAGCACCCTGGATACTGTAAGTTCTTGCTATAAGAGTCAGTCTGGACATAGGGTCTGTCGTTAATAGATCTACAACTTGAACAGAAGCCATGTTTATGCATCCTGGAGACATAATTGTCCTTTTTTGTACCCATGTCCCTCTCCAAAATTTCTTTAATATTTTTGCCGCTACTAAAAACAATCTTAGGCTTTGATCCTAATTTATTTTTCAGGTCATCATCTAATAAGGCTCCACAAATTTTCTTCATGACCCCCTTTAAATGTGAGGCATCTTGATTAAATGGTTAAATCATAACATCATTTTTGGAGCCTTCATCATAATTTACGTTAATATTACTGTATCCCCATCTTAGGATGGGTAGGAACCTGGCTGCATGATTCCTGATTACCTCTTTCTTAGTTGACAGTAAAGATTTAATAGGGTACCCCCTATCCTTGAGCATCCCAATCAACTTAAGCAATTCTTCAGAAAATTTCTTGTCCTCACTGATCAACCTGGACAGCCCGACCATCTGTCCCTTGACTACGCTCCTACGCTTGTGTTCAGGATGACAACTGTCAAAATGCAATAATGTATTGGCGTAGGGCTGTTTCCTAAATATGTTGGATGGTAGTTCTCCTGTACAGTTGTCTTTTGTGACAAGATTATCTAAGTAATCAATTTCATTTTGGTGTACCCTATAGGTGAACTTTAGGTATTGAGTGGTGTTGTTAATGTAATTCAAAAATTCTGTCACTTCAGTAGTTGTTCCTCTCCAAACTATAAGTATATCATCCAAAAATCTATAATACACATGTATCTTGGAAGTAAAGGGGGAAGAAAATACATGCCTATTTTCCCACTCAGACAAGAACAGGTTGGCAAAAACTGGGGCATATTCTGTCCCTGTGGCTACACCTGATTTTTGCTGGAAAAATTCCCCTTCGAATACCAAAAAAATATTTTTAAGCACCACTTCTAAAAGGTCAACCAACAGATTTACTCGGGTTTGGTTCAAATGTTCACTTTGTGATAAACATTCTGAAAAATATTCTAGGCCAATGTCATGGGAATCACAATAAATAGGGTGACCATGTCAATGGCCACAAGCAAGTCATCCTTATCAAGCTTAGCTGTTTTTAATTGTTCTAAGCAATGCCAAGAATCTCTTAAAATATAACCAAAATCGTTGGCCACTTGCTTAGAGAAATAATCCACAAATGCAGCCAATGGTTCCATTTTTGAACTTTGAGCAGCAACAATAGGTCTAAAAGGGGGGGTCATTGATATTTTTGTGAATTTTAGGTATTCTGAAGATTATCGGAATTCTTGGTGTGTTTACTTTCAAAAAATCACACTCATCCACTGTTAAGGTGCCCTGGCTAAAAGCATCTAATAAAAAGATGCCAGTCTTAGCATATGCTCTATTAAGTTCATTAAGAGAAACTCTCTCATAAGTGTCTTCCTCATTAAGTAAAGAGTACATTCCGCACACGTAATCAATCTGCCTCATGATGACCACCCTACCACCCTTATCTGGCTTCATCACTCGGTATGCTTTATTGTCGGATAACTCTGAGTACCAACCTTTCTTCTTTGGATTAGTTGTCACAACTAGAACGACTTGCTTTTACAATTTGTCTAAAATCATTTTCCACACATCTTATAAACAAATTCAGGGAGGCAAAAATGCACTTTTTCTTTTCAGTATAAATGGTATATTTCTATATGTGATTTCTGAGTATTGTATCAGTAACTGTTTTTATTAAGTAGGACATTTCAAAATATCAGACACTGTTTCCTCTGCATATATTGTAGATTTAAGTTGTAAAACACATCCTTTTGTGGAAAGGATTTACAAGGTTTATCCATTCTTACCATTATCAAGCATGTTTAGCATCTACTCTGGCCTTCCACAGTTGGTTTTCAGTATTATATTATGTCATCTGCTAGGTCAGCTGAGAACAAAGTTTGTGCACAGTGCTGGGTGATATTAGTTTGCTCCCAGGGCCTGAGACAAGTTATAATTACTACTTGCCACACTTTATGCTTCACTGTACTTTGCAGTCATAATTTACAGACTATAATGGGAGATAATGCATTGTTTTCCTCTGAGTGCAGGCATCATGCTACTGCTCAAAACACAAAATGGATGGCACTCAAAGGTACTTCATGATTAAAGAAGAGTTTGAGTCTGTGTATCTCCATTTGCCTCATGTATGACTGAACAAGTCATTTAACCAAACAACACTCCCAGGTCACCCTTGGAAAGGGCTTGGAAAGGGCTACTTGTGTCTATTAGGCTTACCTAATAAATAAAGATAAATATCAAATTAGCACTTTTGTTCTGGGTTTTTATAAATAACATATTCAACTTCTAATAATTTCCTAGGGAATTTATATATTCCTCTTTGGCACACCTTTCTAAAGTTTATAGCAGACATTGGTGGCATGGTTGAAATTATGTACTGACGACTTATAGGAAAACTTTAATTAACTTCTGCTTACAGCATAGTATCCTGACTTCATGGCATTATATAGTTAATTCTGACAGTAATATGTTACATTGCAATTTGAAAATGTGCATTGATCAGTGGCAAATCAAATACACAAACCTTGTTAAGATAGTTATAGAATTATGTCCAATATTTAGTAGATGATGTAGATCATGAGTTAAAAACAAGACCATGGTATAAAATAAAATTAAAATGACAACTGATAACATATCTAGAACTATAAACTTTCCTTAATAAAATACACATGCACTGTAAATATTTCATCGTAGGATGTCTATACTGTTGGACAGGTATTGCATAAGAAAGCATCACCTTCCATCAAAATGACAGCTAGTGGATCCTATACTGATGGAAACGTAACTGTTGACAACCAAATGTTGATCCACAAAGGATAAGAAAAAACATGGGGCAAGCCTCCATGGAGTGCCCTCCATATACCCTGTTAATTATATCTACTACTAACTCCAAAATCATTCTGCAGTGGGGAAAAGGACATATTCCCCGATCCAAAAATTCAAGCCCAACAAGGCTAGAAAAAATAACAGGAATACCGGATAAACCGGTATTAACCAGTGGCAAAAACATTAGAATCATTTGAGAATGTGATTAACAAGGAAATTTATAAGCTATACAATAAATACAAATTCAACAAAAGTGACTACATTCAGTATAAAGAAGTACAAGCAATATTAGATTCTATTTGTAAAGAAAATGTTAGAATTATGGTAGCAGATAAAGGGGGAGGAATAGTGCTGTATGAACAAGAGAAATACAGTAGTAAAATATTTGAAATTCTTAATAATGCTCAGCAATATGAAGAATCATCCTTAAACCAGGTAAATATAGCACACAGCAGAATTGACTCTTACCTTGAGGAATATCTATTGGAAAACAGAATTGATGAGGAATTATACAAATATTTAAAAGTTGAATTTCCAATATTGGCAACCATAAGGGGGATTCCCAAAGTGCATAAAAATCCCATAGAACCACCATTCAGACCTATAATATCAGGTAGTTCTAGTAAAACATTTCCTTTTGGAAAAGTTGTGGATAACAAATTAAAGCATATGTATAGTAAAATTACGCATATTATGAAGGATTCATGGGAATTTTTGGGGATATTTAAGCAAGAGTTATGGACCCCAGATACAAGGTTTTCTGAGTTTAACAAAATATTTTCTGTGACATTTATATTCTTATTGCGCAGAATTAAGGTGGGTGCACAGACTTAAGATGAGATTCCGTCATTTGGCACTGGATCAGCTGTTACCGAGCTCCAATATTTATGTCACCATTAAATTGTTACTCAGACAATTCTAAGCAGATCCTTTGTATATAATTTATTAGGATTTCAGCACGCTGATATAAACTGCATGGTTGGTCAGTGCAGCACACTTTTAATCAACTTGGTGTTACCCCAGCATCCAGATTTACAGTGACATCAGATTGGATGACAGTGGCTAATGAGCAGCTCAGTGCACAGCTAGGTAAGCAAAGGTATTTAAAACAATTAAAGCAGAGAAGGTAGAGTGCTTAAACTCATTCTAGTTGTGCAGATTAGCTACAGGAAAGGAATATATTGCTGTATCCTGCTCTTATTGGCGATAGCACTGCTGTCTGCAAAGAGTCTCAATACTAAGTCACAGAGAGACCAGATCAGTCATTCAACATGGCTGCTACCATCATAAAAATTCTTCTTATGGCTACCTAGGACACTAAGTACAAAATTCACTGGGTCATGGGTTGCTTTTTCTTAAAGGAAAACTTCACTGTGAAAGTGAACTATATATATATATATATATATATATATATATATATATGCTTCGTGACCTTCTGATACTTAGATGACCTGGGTTTGATTAATGGCCTGGGAAATGGAGAAGCTGGCAAAGGGGAGACAGTGAAGAGTGGCAGTGCAAGGCCTGTTCAGTTTTCTCAGGGGAATGGTGAGACTACTCATATCCAGAGTGTACTCCATATCTGTGAAGCCCAGAGACCACACAGAAACACATTTGTCTAGTGAGCATAGTCATCTAAGGGCTTTTATCACTCTCAGAAAGGGATGTTATGCTCTTGGTATAGCCATTTGTGTATCAAACCTTGAATGTGATACTGGGCATACATAGTGGGAGCCAGTTAGGGCTTATATTACTTTCCAGGCACCCAATTTTACAATTCACCATTGCACTGTACATAAGTGGGACATATACATGCTGATGGCTGCATACACTACATCATGGTAACTGCAGTTTGCATTTCTTTTCTATCTTCTTTAAGGCTTCAAGAATGTGCATGTATCCTATTGTTTGCATTGCAGATGCTTTTGGACTCCTGACATCCTGGCAGTGAGTTTGAACTTATTTTTAAACATTTGGGAATTCATTTGTTCTGCATGCTTTTGGGGAAGGTGGGGAGTTTTTCTTCCATTCTGTCAATAGTTGTGTTTCTCTTTTCACTTAGCAGAGCAGAGAACATGGCAAGTGTAACTTCTGTTTTTAATATCTCCAGACAGCCCAATTTGTTGCTAAGAATAATGATAGATTGACAACAGGCTCATAACTTGCTTTCCTAGTTAGTTTATTTTGAGTATTTTTGTTTTAGCATGCCCTACAAAAAACAAACAGCTCATACCCAGCCTAAAATGAACCCTAGATGTCCCAAGCATCACATTACTGCTGTAGCAGAATCTGGAGTGATGACACTAATCCAAATGCCATTACATTTTATAACAGCAGTTAAAGTGACTCTAAACTATTATCATCCTGTTTTCAGCACAGTATTCTCTAAATAGAGCTGTAGCCTTTCAAGACGTGTTGTAAGGAATCCATTCAGTCATATACTTAGCATTTACACTTTTACTTCTCTCATATATTTTTTGAACCCAAAAAGGTAATTTCATACAGGATATTATAATTTGAAATTGAAACTCTACTTCCTGTTTAATTTCTCCAAGTATTTTGGGTTTCTGACACCATGGTGAGAATGGATCCCATTCCTAAGTCAGAGTATGATTGGAGTTCATGAAATGAGTATTGTTTCAGTCTTTGAGGTTAGTCAGGAGTACTGTTCTAAATATCCTTCAGTGTGCCTACAATTGATTCCTGTATTTCATATGCACTTACATGTATTGATAGCATATTCATAAATTCTTTTTTATAAGACCCGTTGCTCCCACTACTGTTGAAACTATCTGGGTTTCTTTTGTCCACATTGCTCTCATTTCTGCTTGCAAATCTTGTTATTTTATGACTTTGTGTCTCTCTATATGTAAGACACTGTAATCACTGGGTGTAGCAATTTCAATGATCAATGCTACCTTTGTCCTGCTGTGTGCCTCTCCACACATGCTAGTGGGATCAAGGTGGTACAGCTAGACTATTGCCAGTACACTTCTACCCTGGTAGAAACATATTCCAGCAAAATCTGGACGATAACTTGCAATAAGCATTGTTATAAGGCCTGACTTGGAGCAGGGAAAGACTTCTGTCACTTGTTTCTGCAGCTTATGGTGCAAGAGAGAACAAGTCCTTGGAAATGGAAGATAGAGTGGCTAATTAAGTGCCTAGGCAAAAATACACAATGGTCATCAGGCTTCAGGGGTTACACTCTAAGTGCATGTTGACTGCAAATCTCAGTTTCAACTTTTACTAGTGCAAACCTGAACAGGTAGAGACACTAATCTCCCTGGATACTAGTTTTTCTTATTATAACTATACGATCTGTTCATTGACAGAAATATCTATCTAGCACCAATGGTGCAGAAAAATTTCTGAGTGCCAGTATAGCATTCTGCTGTTGTCCTGCTAAGAGTGCACATGGTTCAGTTTTCAAATTCATCTGTTCTCATGACTCGGTGAAAGGAAATGTTCAACTTTATTTTTTCTTTTGCAGATCTGATTGCTTTTAGTTATCACTACTCTTCTAAGATTAGGACCAATCTCTTGATTACTTTTTCACTACCAGCAGCAAATACTATACACTTTGTAGCTTATAGCTCTGGGTGAACACTCTGCATTAGGAAATGAATTGATTTACTAAAGTCCAATGACCACTTGGGTGATCTACAACCCATGTTAGTGTCAACTCTGCTGTCCCATAGTGAGTCTGACTTTACCACTGACCGTTGCTATATTCAACATGGCAGCTGTTCAAAGTGGGTTCACTTTGCCAAGGTGATTAGGTCATGATGGAACTGAATGTTGACCAGATTCCTTGCCATTTGCACTGCTGAAGTGTATGCACAGAGGTACCATTACATCTGTATATAATTTACAGTGCTTGTAAGCCTGATTTGCATTTTCTGTCCTCTGGGAAAACACCTAGCACATCTTTGTTCCTGCAAAATCAGCAAGCCGCTGCCTCATTCATTTATGTCTAACAGTAAGTTACAGCTTCCATGATAGATTCATTGACAAAAAGAGCAATGCTCTGCAGTCCAGCTCAGCAAGACCAGAAAGGGCAGGGAAGACATTTTACATAATTTATGGTGCCACAAAGAATAGGCCTTATATAGCCATTTTACATTCAATGTTCATGAACCGCTGCCTGCAGAAGATTTAATGTGAAAATCATCTATACACTTAAACAGTAGATCTATGTCAGATATTACCTTAGCAGAGCATTTAATATGAGAAGTATCTAGCCACTTAAACAACAGATCTGACACATATATTACATTAGCAGAGCATTTAATATGAGAAGTGTCCTTCCACTTAAACAGCAGATCTGACACAGATATTCTGTTAGCAGAGTATTTAACATGCTAACCATCTATGCACTTAAACAGCAGGTTACCTTAGCTCTGACCCCAGGTACCATTATTCCATGTAGATCAGGCAGAATGAAGATTCAAAAAGTAGAGCAATCACATTTGGCCTAGCAAGTACAGGCCTTTAGCAAATTTTCACGATTATTGTATCAAAAGTAGGAAGCAGCATTCAGTTACTAGAACAAAAAATGTAGATGGTGATACCATTCTACAGAACAACAGAAAACAGAAATATTATGAGATCTGCATCTGAAGTGCAATAAAGTAAAGCTAGACATTCTCAATAGATGTTTCTAGAAAATGAGTGAAGTGAGTGTCATCATAGAAAATGTCAAAAAAACAAGGCAGTTTAAGAAGTGGAGGGACACCACAGTCCCTAACTGGGAAACTCTGCTTGGTAACACAAGTGCTTCAGGTAATCCTACAAAAGGTTAGACAAGCACTGCAGTGCTGCTCTGCCCTTCACAGGAGGACTGATTCTGTTTATGTCACCATCAGGTAAGATACAGTTGGGGAAATTATTGTTCAGTCATAGGCAGAACTAAAATTAGGGAACGTTTCCTGGTATTATGAACAGATACAGAGAGGCATTAGCTGAAGAGAAAATGCAGTGTGACCTGTCTCTTTAGAGAGTGGTAAATACCTAGAATAAACTCAGGTAAATATCATAAGGAAAATATCCTAAAAAGTGCCTTTGTCTGTATGTCCATAGTCTCATATCAGAATAATTCATAGGCGAAAGTACAATATCAACACTTGCATCAAGAGAAATGCAGATGACATGCTGTTCCAAAAGAAATAACTACGACAACAAGCAAGGCAGGCTTTCAAATGCCTGTCCAGGGCAAAGAGTTTACGGCAGTCTAATTAAATATCAGCACTGGTAAAATAAATCAATTACAAAACAGAAAAGTTAATATTTTTTCATTATGCATAATATTAATGTATAACAAATATGACACTGGACAAATGTTATTGTTGATAAAATCAATGACATAATGTATGAGTATTCTTTACAGGACACAGAGGAACCAATAAGTGCTTTAACTTCTAAGTGGAAAATGACCACTTAATAAAAGGTGGTATTTTTCATGATAAGAAATTCAGTTGTTTGATAGCTGAGACCCAAGAACCTTTTACAAAGCATTAGCATAGTTGATAGTTAACATATAATAGCAGTGGATGCCAGTGAATACTTATTAGGACAGAAAGCAGCAATCTAGACCTGTTTATCCCAAGGCAATGGACTGCAATACAAGCCACCAAATCTTCAAACTGCAAATTTTGTTTATAAAGTTTTAATACAGTTCCATGAAAACCGGATGCAGATATCGGGACTATTTTGTACAGACAATAAAGTCTAAGTGAGTTAAATTTTCAAGATGAAAAAACAAGGTGAAATGATATAATGGTATACTGAAAAAAGGATGATTTGGTCATGAAAAATTAAAACGATTTGCATTACACCACACAGTCGTGCTTCATATTATATTGTTATTGCTCAGCAAATAGCAAATTTTCTCAGAACAAATTGTGTCCATAATATTTGTGTTTATAACACTTATAGACACCACATGGCATAATGGTTAAGGTCTTGGAAATGGAGCTGTGGGCAGCAGCACATACTATAGATGGTGTCCTATAGGGGGAAGAGTTGTATGGACCAACTGCTTTGGGCATTTAATGTGGTGCACAGTCTAGCAGGGCTAGCCGTGCAATAGTGTAAAAATATAGGTCTAGGTGATATGGTCGTGTTGATTAATGTTGTCAAATGAGTATGGATATTTGTCGGTTATAAGTAGGTTGATGATCTGACCTACTCCAACCTATGCCAGAGACCCATGTTAACATTGGAAGTGGTATATGAGCCCCTAATGGCCAGTCTGTGCCTGCCATAAAGCCCAGCAGCCTTGGGTCAGTAAGCTACTGGCTGGATGGAGTCCATATGCCCAGCTTGGGTTACCTGGAATGACTCTGTTGAGTGAAAATTGTATGCAAAACCAATCAACCTGTCAAACATGAACTAAGAATTGCTACACTCAGTATAGGTTCACTGATAAGATGGAGCTTGGAAGTGGACGACATGATGGTATGGAGGAGGTTGGATATCCTATGTATCAAGGATCCAAGATGGAAGGGCAGTGCAGTAAAGATACTTGGCTTGGGATCCAGAATCTAATACTCAGGAGGAGGACAGGCTAGAAATGGTGTGGGAACTGTGGTGAGGGAGAGGCTTCAACAAACAGTGAGGAATGCCATCAGAATTAGTGACAGACTCATGGCAATCAGATTCCAATCTAATGATAGGGAATTATTCATAATCTCAGCCTATGCCCCACAGCAAGGTTATGATAGTGAGGAAAAGAGTGCATTCAGACAGCAGTTGCAGGACCTACTAGATAAAGAAGGACAAGAAGAATTGGTGGTGATAATGGGTGACATATGGGGACAGACAGAACAGAATATGAGGACTGCCTGGGTCCTCATGAGTGGGACAACAGGAATAAAGAAGGAGATGTCATTCTAGACTTCTGTCTGGCAAATGACTTGATAGTAACCAACACATTGTTCAGCAAGAGAGACAGTCACAAGATCACATACAACAGTGACCAATATGCAACTCAGGTAAGATTTCCTCCTAGTAAGGAAAAGGCACTGGGGTAGAATCAGCGATTGCAAAGTCATCCCCAGTGAAACAGTCAGCTCACAGCATAAACCACTAATTGCTACCATCAGCTGCAATTAGTGGTCAGGGAAGGGTCTAAGTTAACAGAGATAAGGCTGAAGACTTGGAAGTTGACTGGAGTGAAATCACATTTCACGGAATTACTTAAGGCTCTAGCACCTCAAGTGGAGTGGAAGAAGAATGGCAGCTCCTCAAAACAGCATTTGTGAGGACTATAGAGCAGATATGTGGTCAAACCAGGTATGGAAATAAGGTACATAAGGAAAACCGGTGGTGGAATGCAGAAGTTTGGGTAGTCATTAAAAGAAAGAAGGAGTGCGGGAAAAGGTGGAAAGTAAAAAGATGGTCCAGGCTAGGAAGGGATACTGGTTGGCTTGCAATGAGGTGAAGAGAAGAGTTGCAATAGCAACGAACAAAGCATCATAGGCACTCTATCAGCTTCTAGAAAGTGACTCAGCATATGGCACAAAGAAACTCTATCAGAATGAAAGAGAAAAGCAGAAAACTAAAGAAGATAGTCATCAGATGCCATTCATAAGAGATGCCAGTAACAAACTACTCAGAAGACCACAGGACATCAGAGGCAGATGGAAGGAGCACTCCCAGCAGCTCCTGAATGAAGAAAACCCCACAGAAGCTGTACTGCCTCAGACACAGCCTACACTGAGATAAGAGGAGGAGCCCACCTTAGAGGAAGTAAGAACAGCACTAAGGAAAATTAAGTCTGGGAAAGGAGCAGGCTCAGATGAGGTCACAGCAATTATGATAAAGATGCTGGGTGAGATGGGGAGAAATGGCTCCTGAGGGTACACATAGCAGTGTGGAGAGAAAGGTGTATCCCAGATGATTGCAGTATAAGCATACTAGTGCCACTGTGTACAAGAACAAAGGGGACATCCACAACTGTGGCAGTATAGAGGTATCAAACTCCTGTCACACTGCATGAAAGTTCTGTTGAGTGTGACTGATAAATTAGCAGAGCAGTAGAAAGAAGCTGGGAGATGAGCAGTTCAGATTTAGTTCAGGATGCAGCACCCCTGATTCATTGTTTGCAGTGAGACAGATATTTGAAAAAAAGCTAGAAATAAGGAAATAGTCCAACTGGACATTCTTACACTTGCAGAAAGCATATGACAAGGTCCCAAGAAAGCTGATTTGGGCAATGGTTTGATGTCCCACAAAAATTTGTAGAATTAGTGGAAGCTATGTACAAGGACCTAATGACTCAAGTACAAACAGTGTTTGGTCTTACAGAGGGATTCCCAGTGGGAGTGAGTGTGCATTAGGGTTTGGCTCTGTGCTGACCACTGTTCATACTGGTGATGGACTACATCAGGGGACAGATTGGAGGGGACAGATCAACAAACTTGCTGTATGCAAATGATGTGATATTACGTGCAGACTCTGAGCAAGAACTTCAGCAAAGGAAAGTGGAATGCAAAACTGAAGGCATGTGAGATGAAACTGATCATAATAAGACATTTGTAATGGCAGCAAATGGAGAATCAGAAGAAGCTGAGAACTGAGATAGAAGGGAAATAATGAAAAAAGAAGAGAAAATAGTGGAACTAGTTAACAGTTTCAAGTGTCTGGGAGGGGTGGCTGAGGAGAAGGCAAGTCTGAATGAGGAGGTCAACTCTAGAATCAGATGGGCTGCAGCCAACTGGTAAATAATGTCATGGGTAGTGTATGGCAGAAGATTGCCAAAGAAGCTGAAGAGTAAGGTTACAAAGCAGTGATGTGACCAGTACTATTGCATGACACAGAAACCTGGGCAGTTAAGGCAGAGCACTTGAAGAAGCTCGAGGTGATGGAGATGAAGTGCCTAAGATGGGTGGTAAGATGCACACTGTTGGACAGATGAAGAAATGATGACATAAGAGTAGAAACCAAAGTAGTTCCAATTGTAGAAAAGGTCAAAGAGTACATATTATGATGATTCAGGCACATGTCCAGAAAAGCAGAAGACAGTTTGGTGAAGAAGATTTCGGACAGACAAGCAGAAGGTAAGAGGAAATGAGGGCATCCAACATATTATGTTATTAAAAACCTGTGGCAGTCAGGTATGACTGTTGAAGAAGGTAGGAAAGTGACATTGAATAGAGAGAGATGGTGACAGTTGGCATGATACCCCAACCCCATGTAGAAGATGGGAAAAAAGAGGTCGGTGATGTTGATAATGAATGCAATATAAGATTTGGTATAAGCTGACCTAAAGCATTCAGTCATTAAATCACAATTTGCCTATTTTTTTCTTGACCTGCATTTAAGAAGAAACAAGTCAATATATGAGAATCTGGTTATGCAACAGAAATCCACAAATACCACAAGGCTTACTGAAAATATTTCTGTCAAGTGCATTGGTGATGTTAGTATCTCATTAATTACTAGATTACTGTTTATGTGCAGTGATTGTATTAAAGGCAGAATATCCTTGAAAATTATCCAATATAAAAGAAATAAACATTTTATCCTACAAAAGCTAAAACTCCTGGTTGTGTCATGTATGGCAGTATGTTCCTGGATCTGAGTATGACTGATGTGAGAGATGAGAGACAACAGCTGTTTGTCTGTTATTTGAGTACAGTAATGTTATTATTAACAATAGCTTTGATAAGCTTCTGCACATTTCTATTTAACTATCTGTATAATATTGTATACGTAATGTTTCTGTTAGCCAGCCAGTATTCCTTCTTCGACTGGTTTGTCTTTTATATTCCCCATGTTTTCTTGCAATCCTTCTTACGTTTGATAGTTTCCTGGATTTTTGTATCCCACCTCCAGCTTTACTTATGTTACCTTATTTTCATACATAGTTCAGATGCATATTGGTTCTATTGTCTTCACACATGCTGTTTTGAGACAAGGCCATTCTTCTTTGACTGTGTCTATTTCCTCTTCTTCCTGATGTGATAGTGTTCTGAGTAATTCCTTGAAAGTTTGTGCTTTTGAGCCAGTCAGCTTCCAGGTCTTCAGCTGAGTCTCTGTTGACCTTAGAGCCTTCTCTTACTACTGTTTGGAGCTGATTGTGGCAACCAGTGGTTTATGCTGTGGGACAACTGTTTCACTGGAGATGACTTTGCATTCTCTGAGTCTACCTCAATGTCCTTTCCTTACTAGGAGAACATCTACCTGAGTTGCATATTGACTACTCTTGTATGTGATATTGTGACTGTCTTGCCAAACCATGTGTGGCCACCATCAAGCCATTTGGCAGACAGAAGTCTTGAATGGCCTACTTATTTACTGCTGTTGCCCCATCCATGTGGACCCAGAGAGTTCTCATATCTGTCCCAGTATAAGTCCTCAGGTCCCCCCGCTATCAACACCAACTCATGTTGTTCTACTTTACCCAGTAGGTCATGTAACTGCAGTCTGAAAGGATACTTTTCATCACCATTAAAACCATGCTGTGGGGCATAGGGTGAGGTTATGAATATGTCCTATCTTTATACTGAAGTCTGATAGTCATGAGACTATCACTAATTCTGATGACATCTCTCAGTGCCTTCAGAAGACTCTCCCTCACCACAATTACCACACCATTTCTAGTCTGTCCTCCCCTGAATCCCAAGCCAAGTGGCTTTACTGCACTGTCCTTCCACCTTGTCTCCTGGATACATACGATGTCTAGTCTTGTTCTTACCATCACATCATCGACTTTCAAGCTGCATCCTGTTACTTTACCTATATTCAGTGTATCAATCCTTAGTTCATATTTAGGAGGTTGATTGGTTACATTTCCAGCTTTTGCCAAATAGAGGTATCCAGGTAACCCATGCAGAGCAACTAGACATCATCCAGCCAGTAGCTTATTGAACAAGGGTTTCTGGGCTTCATGGTAGACACACACTGAACAGCAGAGGCCCATATACCCTTCCTACCATTAGCATGGGCTCTTGGCATAGGTTGGAGTAGGCCAGATCCTCAACCCACTTATCCACATTAAATACCTATGTTTGTTTGTGGTGACTCTAGTCAACATGACCAAATCACTTGTTGACAATGTTTAAACATCAATTGGTTAGTCCTGATGTGATCTGTGCTCTTCGGTTAGTCCTGATGTGATCTGTCCTCTTCGGTTAGTCCTGATGTGATCTGTGCTCTTCCATCTAAGGGATGTGGCACACCACCACTGATGCTTAATCCTGCAGGATAGAACTCCCAAATAAATCAACTTGATAGGAAAAAGGAAAAGCTCATGACTTGTTATTAAAAAATGCCTTTCTTTTCACTACAGATGTAAAGTAAAACTAATAAGCAGGACCCTTAGATGAACAATCTGATGAACAATCAAGGAGTTCACATTCAGATATAAACTCAGAGTAGCCTCCAGTGTCAAGGATAACCATGAGGCCTTCTTCAGTTCCATTAGGAAGCTCAGATTTGATACCCACTTTTGCAGCATATTCATCTCTAATGGCATGTCCTACTCTGATCCCAAACTACAGCTAATCTCCTGGCAGGCAAATTTTATTCTAGCTTCAAGCCTTCCACATGTCCCACTCTCGTCTGAGTTCTTCCCTTATTATCTCTCTTTTATTCACCCCAGATCAAGTCACAGCAACCACAGATCTAAAACTAGAAACATTAATTCCATGGCTTCCAAAATGATCTTAGGTTGCCTCCTTGGAAGTATTAAACAGTACATAGCCCAGTCTCTCCTAAAATCCTTTAGCCTCAGTCTCTTCACAAGCTATGATCCATACGTTTGGAAAACAGAAACAGAAACAGTAGTGCCTCTCCACAAGGGAGACCCCATAACTGACTCCAGCAGCAATAAGCTTATTAGTCTTAATATCATAATCTATACAGCTATGGAATGCATGGCTATTGCATCCTCTTTATATTAGAAACATGTTAAAAAGTCATTTAAATTCACTTAAAAAAGTCAGTTAAATGCATTATTATATCCTTTGGGAACTGATGTGGACAGTGACCTAACTTTAGACCAGCATGTGTCCATTGTCTTAAGAAAGTCATTCTATATTGCACAGCTTATAAACAGAGGGATTGTGTCTAAATCTAAGGATGTCATTTTCCCCCTTTACTCAGCTCTCATTTGTCTAATCACTAAGTACAATGACACCTTTGGCATGTATCTGTCCAGATGCATACAACAACTGGAATGCCCACAGAGTACCTTATTTAAATGATACATATTCTAAACAATATGTCCAACATGGTCTGACTCATAGCCCTGTCACTATACTTGGTATCCCACAGACTGCTAAGAGGTGACCTGTGTCTATGGATTTACTGCACATCAGCAAGTCACATGACAACAGAAATAGTCAGTTTAGGGTATAACTTGACATACCACTCACCTGTTCAGATTTTCACAGAATTTCCAGATTTTTGCCAATATTTTGATTTATTTCTCATACAATTTGTGGTTGCCCTGCAAATTACTGAAGATTGAAGTCACTAAATACTGATATACATTTGAGTTTCAGATTTCATATACTTCAAAAAAAAAATGCATGCTAACACAAATCCTGTTATTCTAGCAACTTTCAAAGTTTATAAGAGCAATATTTAAAATCTGTTCCTATTTTTAGGCCTTTGTCCCCTCCCCCCATTACTTTAGGCTTTGTCCAGATTACTTGTGCTAAGAGGTTAAGAGGTATACAAGAGTATACCACTGTTCTGGAACAGACTTCCCATCGATGTAAAACAAAGCTCATCCCTGTTCATATTAAAGCGCAACTTGGATCTGTGATAGGAAATAGAACATTTATCCCAGAACTACCCCTGTAGTACTAATGGATAGAGGCAGTTCCTAACTGGTTTATCCCATGCAAGGTTCACCTTAAATTATCTATGGAATGATTCAAATTATTCTCTGTAGGGGTAATATATAATAGTCAACCATAGGATGGATAAGGTGAATTGGACACCAAAACGGATAGGCTAATTAGAGCTCCAAAACAGAAGTTGACTAGGTTTGAAATGGCACACAAAAGTAGCTAACCTAGTACTTACCAATGAACATATTAAACAGGAAAATGATGCTAACCCTATGAAAAGCATAATTACATTCAGGTGAAAAAGCCAATACTGGAAAAGTAACAAGGGAACATGCTGGACCACTTCTCAGCCATAGTAAGAGCAACAAGCCTAGGAACATCTCTATCTGGATGTTGCCTTCTGTTTGGTTGGAGATTGGTTGTAGCAGGTATGCAATGTACTTGCAGCAACAGTCAGGTAGAATACAACACTGTCTACCACCATTAAAATGGCACTAACAAGCAGTTTTTTTTCATGGTATCTTTCTTTCTCCACTAAGTGTGGTTCTCACTTCCCTTCATATGACAGACACTATTCTGGCCAGTCTGTTGTTGGCTTTTTGAAATGTTAGCTGGTCTTACGAAATCTTTGTCCTGGCTTTACTGCCGAACCGTTTGTTGAGATTAACAACCTACCAAGGCTAACTGTAGCAGGTTTTCACCATTTCAGTTTGTATTTTAGACATATTTCTGATTGTATGCTTTCTCTTTCCCTATCTCTCTCTCTGTCTTTGCAAAACATTTACAGACCAGTGTTATCTAGAATGCCCCCTTCTTATACTGATTTATAGCAGCTTTTGCTCCTCATGATGAGCGCTTCAGTCTCTCAGTCTGCGGTACTACTATCAGTCTTCCAGTTTTCTCTTAGTGGTCTTGCACTTGGTCAGAGACAGGCACTGTTGTTCAGATAACTAACCAGGACCTACTACATGGCCCACCTCATTAGTAAGGGTATCTCATCCAGGGACAAGGTGGTCATAACATCCCTGTATTCTTCCCTTATAAGACCCATTATTGAGTACAATGCCCCTTTTGGCATGTACCCCACAAAGCATGTGCAACAGCTGGAGAGACCACAGAGGTTCCTCACCCAGAGACTCCAGGGCCTCAAACACCTACCCTACACAAATAGGCTAAAAGCCCTGTCACTCTACTCAGTCTCTTACAGACTCCTCAGAGGTGGCCTCTGTCTGGCATACAAAACAATCTCAGATCCCGCCTTGATGGGACTGCTGCATATCCACAAGTCAAGCTCCAATCAAGTAATCCACACGTGTGGCCTCATCCTGGTCTGTGACATCAATAGGACTTGTTGGCGGGACAGATTTGTGTCCCAGAGACTCCCCCATCTGTGGAATAGACTCCGTCTCCACATAAAGTAGAGTACCTCATTAAACCTTTTTAAGCGCAACCTGGATAACTGGATGGGGAACAGAAAATACCCCTGGGATTCCACCTGTGTCCCTGCTGGACAGTGGCATAGAGTGCTGACTTGTTGGAACATGGGCTAACTTCTTGGCTAGGCTTGTAAGGGCCTCAGGGCCAATAGCCTAGTAACTTCCTTTGATCCTATGCTCCTATGATCCTATTATATAGGAACATAGGAACATACAGGCAAATGATCACTGGGTCCATAAGATGTCTAGCCAAAGCAGTCCTTTTTCAAGCATTTAATATTACAAACCTCCTAAATTCAGCATGAATGTGCATGATAAACCTGTTGTAAGTTTGTGTCTACCCATCCAGTCATGAAAACTAGCCTTACAAGTAGCCAAGGCAGTAATTTGTTTGACCTGTAGTGGTAACTTATTCCATAGGCTAGGAATGCATTGATTTAGGAACTAACTCTCCAGTGAGTCATGTTTAATTGATGATGTAGATTCATATCCTTTGTGTGTGTGTGTGTGTGTGTGTGTGTGTGTGTGTGTGTGTGTGTGTGTGTGTGTGTGCGTGTGTGTGCGTGTGCGTGTGTGTGTGTGTTTACAGAGTCACTGGTTTTGCAATGAAATAGGAGGTCATATAGGACTGGGACTTTCATAGCTCAAAACACAGGTTACTTCGCAACAACCTATAGTCTACTGAGTTTAAGGAGAGCCATGCTAATCTATCAGGGTAGTTGAAACATTTAAAACCTTTAATTGTCTTCATTAGAAATCTTTGGGGCCTATCTAATTGAGCGATATGCTTGGATACATTCATACCAAAGGGGGTATTGTATTCCGTGATGGGTCTGATAAGAGAAGAGTACAACATTAGGATAACAATTTTGGATCTTGAAGATAGTCACTTAATAATTAACTGTGCCAGATAGAAGGAATTCCTGACTACGGTGGGAACATGATGATCAAGTAAGAGACAATTGTACACAGAAGTACCCAGGAGTCTTATAACTGCATCTGTGATTTGTATCTGGGATCTCTCACACCTTAAGCAAGAATCATGCCTCTAGACAAACAAGCGTCTGAATTTTAATTCTGATAACCAGGTCATCCACAGGGTAGACACTATGTGGCAGCTCAGGACAAGAAGCTCAGATATGAAGGTTAGCTGGACTGGACTTTCCAAATTTAATATACAAGTTGCAAGGACAAATTGAAAGGTGGATTAATAAACTATCAGGGCAGTCAGACGTGGATGACATGAGCAGGATGTGATACACTATTTGGCCACAAAGCTAATATAAATTAATTTAGATTCAAGTGGTTAGGTAATACATACTTATAACGAGTATGGGGTAGTTCTTTTTCAAGAAGGTGTATTAGGAAAGGAGGAAGTATTTTACTCTTAAATTCTAGTGTATTTGGAAATGTTCCTTTACTGTAGAAATAATGCTGAGCAAACAGGAGGCTTCTTTTGTGCTTTTGCACAGGGAACTTCAGTATAGGATAGTAGTTTGTCAAAAGACAGAACCACTGTGCCTGTTTCTCAATTTTTAGACAACTCAATGTTAGAAACATTAGAGGATACATGTTTTCTTACTTGATTCAACCAGTCTTCCTAAGAAAATTAAATGCACATGTGGACTTGGCTAATATCAGATATGCAACAAATACAGAAAATGATAATGCAGTAAGAATGTGCAGAATGCACTATAATACATGTACAGAACACAATATAATTCACAAGAAAATACTTTGCACCTTCAGTCCAGGATGCTGCAGTTAGTCAGGTTATTTGTGTTTGTTACATATGAGTAACATAAAAGTGCTAAAGAATGTATCTAGAGGAATAGGGCCAAATGAATTTCTCTAATAGATTGAAAGAGAGTGTGGAAAAATAGTTCATAAAAACTGAACAGAAAAGTAGCAGATAATCCAGATATTCATCAGGAAAGTAGGAGAAAGCGGAGGACTGGAAAAATGAATAATTTAATATATTAAAGTATAAGGTAAGGTTTAGCTTTATTGCAGGCATAAGGAAATGTTCAATAAATGTAAGGTTACAGTACAATACTTTCCATAATTGTAGGGTTTTAGTGCAATAAAGAATGTATTGGATCTCAGTAGTTTGATTATATGGTTTGAAGCAGGGAAAGTGATGTGAAAGGGGCAGCATGTTGAGTTAGGTGGTATCTTTAACCCTAGAGAACACAAGAATAGAGTCAAGTGTACACTGTTTCATGTATATTTTTTTTGTTTTTTTGGAGCTTTTCTCCCCAGGACTCCATTGAAAACGGGTTCTTTATGGCCCAATGGACTATCTTGGTAAACCAACTGCAATAAATAAAATAAATAAATAAATAAATAAATAAGTGTGTATAGGATAATGCTGCAGTTCTATCATAAATGGTTTTAGGTTATCAATCTGTCTCAAGGAGGCAGGAATTGTGTTTCTTAGTTTGGAGACACAGTTGGAGTACAGTGAATCTTCTGTTGTGTGTTTTATTTTTTTTTTAAAGCAGCAATTTGTCTGAGGAATACAGGATTCTACTTGGGCAATAACAATAAATGAATGTCTGGGCTTGGGCATAGTTCAGGTTTGTGGGCTAGTTTATGG